>NC_090925.1:34074687-34234687 GCF_040938575.1 Ambystoma mexicanum | reverse complement strand
GCCCCAGTCCTTGGTCACTTACAGCTACTCCACTGTGTCAACATCCCACCACTAGGCCATTGCTCCAGTATCCCCATTGCCCAAGTCCCTGGTCACTTACAGCTACTCCACTGTGTCAACATCCCACCACTACGCCATTGCTCCAGAACCCCCATTGCCCCAGTCCCTGGTCACTTACAGCTACTCCACTGTGTCAACATCCCACCACTACGCCATTGCTCCAGAACCCCCATTGCCCCAGACCCTGGTCACTTACAGCCACTTCCACTGTGTCAACATCCCACCACTATGCCATTGCTCCAGAACCCCCATTTCCCCAGACCCTGGTCACTTACAGCCACTGCCGGAGGTGTTCCCCCAACCGGATATCAAACACTGTGTTCCGGTGGCAGCACAGCCAGTTGGCAGGGCGACGGCCTTCACGTAGCTGTTGAGCGTCGCTGCGCGGGACAGCTTGATGAGCATGATGTCGTTATCCAGGTTCCGGGAGTTGTAGCTGCCGTGTCTGATGACCTTGACAGAGTCAATGAATTGTTCAGTGCCTTCATTGGAGTTGATGTTGTGCTCGCCGAGCCTCACCTGAATACGCCTAAAATAAGACAGTGTTATAAGCATTAACATTGTATTATTTGCAAGGTGAGTGGTCATATGATTTCATGTCTAAACTTTTGCATATGTTTTATGAATTGTGTATGTTTTTCATGGCTTTGACTGATAAGCAAGCACTGCTTGATATTGCATCAATTCAGGTGGTTTAGTCGCTATATGTCAGAAAGGAGGACACAGGAGAGGGGTCCCAGAAGGGGTGTCTTCAGGATGAGTCTGGCCAGAATGTGGGGCACATCCACAATGAGAAGGATGCAGAGCAGAGATATGTTCTCTCTGTCACATCTGAGCTTGCAGAGGCGGGAATAAGAGTCTTACTAGCACCCCAAAAGGTCCAATCAAGAGTGAGCAAGAAGGGCCCCTTTAATGCCTACTTTGTGTCCAGAGTTGGCTTTCCAAAGGCTGGCAGCAGATTCAGTAAAGTCAGGATTTCTTCATGTGACCCAGTGCCACATCGCTCAAGCTCTATATTTATGGTTGTATGAGGGCAAGTGCACAGTTCAAGCCAAGGTGACTTAATGCGTCACTGCTCATGCCCGAGGGTTTGACACTCCCTAACATGGGGCAATAGTTGCTCTCAAGAGGTGCAGCCCTTCTAGGAATGCAATGAAGAGATCCAGGATCCAGAACGTCCTTTGAGCTTTTTTTACAGGAATGTTTGTGGAGAACGAGTAGGATGAGTGTGAGTACCAGCATACTAGCCATGGTGCAGAGGAGAGGTCTAGCTCGCCAGACAAGAGTTGACAGTGAAATAAAATCAGTAACAGGTCAAAGTAAGTGTTCGGCACTCATGCCCACGCCCGCACCCCAGAGGTCCCAGTGTCCAGGGACTGACCTTACCTGTGCAGGGAGCCTGAAGGCTCTAGACGCAATGGTGCAGATGGTGTCACAGTGCTGGATGCACTCGAGGATAGACAGGCTCCCCGATTCCTCGACGGCCCATGCAGATGCGCGCCGCCATCTTGCGATCTGGGCACATGCCCATTGAGCCATGGTCATGGGTCCATGCATGACCATCAGGGAGCGTCCTAGCATTGCTAGGGGACAGGCGGTTATGACTGCGCTGTCATCTTGGGCTATTTAAGCTTGACTTAGACGGCGATCCTCACGTCTCAACTTCCCTTCTTGTGCTGCACTCCCTTTACTTCCTCTTCCCTCCGGCTCCTGTTCTAGGAGTTATGTCTTTGTCCTGTTGCTCCAGACACTTGTTCTTCTCTCTTGTTCCTTTGGTCTTTCACCTTCTGCCCTGTGGTTCCTGCTCCTTCCAGCCTTCTTACTATCTGGTGCCCCGGCTCAGTGCGTTGCACCGTTCTTCTGCCACTACCATCCAGGGACTCTTTGCTCTGCTGCCGCTCGTGGAGTCTGGGCAATTCCCTGTGCCATTTGCGTCTCGCTTTTCCACGACATTGTGGCGCTGCCGCCTTCTCACCACACCAGGATCACAGTTAGGAGGCGCCAGCGTCCCGATGTTCTTGAGAGAACGACTACATGACATTTAAGAAACCTGAAGGTTAAAGACATCCAGCTCAGAGTTCTCTTTAGAGTGTAGGTGCAGTGAGATGGTATTGGAAAGGAATAGTTGTGTAACTGCAGGGCTGAAGGCCATGAGGGTAGGGTGCAGTCTCTTATTAGGAACAGCAGGAGGAAGGCCATGAGGGTAGGGTGGAGTCTCTTATAAGGCACAGCAGGATGAAGGCCACGAGGGTAGGGTGGAGTCTCTTATAAGGCACAGCAGGAGGAAGGCCATGAGGGTAGGGTGCAGTCTCTTATTAGGCACAGCAGGATGAAGGCCATGAGGGTAGGGTGCAGTCTCTTATTAGGCACAGAAGGATGAAGGCCATAAGGGTAGGGTGGAGTCTCTTATTAGGCACAGCAGGATGAAGGCCATGAGGGTAGGGTGGAGTCTCTTCTAAGGCACAGCAGGAGGAAGGCCATAAGGGTAGGGTGGAGTCTCTTATAAGGCACAGCAGGATGAAGGCCATGAGGGTAGGGTGCAGTCTCTTATTAGGAACAGCAGGAGGAAGGCCATAAGGGTAGGGTGGAGTCTCTTATAAGGCACAGCAGGAGGAAGGCCATGAGGGTAGGGTGCAGTCTCTTATTAGGAACAGCAGGAGGAAGGCCATAAGGGTAGGGTGGAGTCTCTTATAAGGCACATCAGGATGAAGGACATGAGGGTAGGGTGGAGTCTCTTATTAGGAACAGCAGGAGGAAGGCCATAAGGGTAGGGTGGAGTCTCTTATAAGGCACATCAGGATGAAGGACATGAGGGTAGGGTGGAGTCTCTTATTAGGAACAGCAGGAGGAAGGCCATGAGGGTAGGGTGGAGTCTCTTATTAGGAACAGCAGGAGGAAGGCCATAAGGGTAGGGTGGAGTCTCTTATAAGGCACATCAGGATGAAGGACATGAGGGTAGGGTGGAGTCTCTTATTAGGAACAGCAGGAGGAAGGCCATGAGGGTAGGGTGGAGTCTCTTCTAAGGCACAGCAGGATGAAGGACATGAGGGTAGGGTGGAGTCTCTTATAAGGCACAGCAGGATGAAGGCCATAAGGGTAGGGTGCAGTCTCTTATAAGGCACAGCAGGATGAAGGCCATGAGGGTAGGGTGCAGTCTCTTATAAGGCACAGCAGGAGGAAGGCCATAAGGATAGGGTGGAGTCTCTTATAAGGCACAGCAGGAGGAAGGCCATGAGGGTAGGGTACAGTCTCTTATAAGGCACAGCAGGAGGAAGGCCATAAGGGTAGGGTGGAGTCTCTTATAAGGCACAGCAGGATGAAGGCCATGAGGGTAGGGTGGAGTCTCTTATAAGGCACAGCAGGAGGAAGGCCATGAGGGTAGGGTGCAGTCTCTTATTAGGCACAGCAGGATGAAGGCCATGAGGGTAGGGTGCAGTCTCTTATTAGGCACAGCAGGATGAAGGCCATAAGGGTAGGGTGGAGTCTCTTATTAGGCACAGCAGGATGAAGGCCATGAGGGTAGGGTGGAGTCTCTTCTAAGGCACAGCAGGAGGAAGGCCATGAGGGTAGGGTGGAGTCTCTTATTAGGCACAGCAGGAGGAAGGCCATGAGGGTAGGGTGCAGTCTCTTATAAGGCACAGCAGGATGAAGGCCATGAGGGTAGGGTGCAGTCTTTTATTAGGCACAGCAGGATGAAGGCCATGAGGGTAGGGTGCAGTCTCTTATTAGGCACAGCAGGATGAAGGCCATGAGGGTAGGGTGCAGTCTCTTATTAGGCACAGCAGGATGAAGGCCATAAGGGTAGGGTGGAGTCTCTTCTAAGGCACAGCAGGAGGAAGGCCATGAGGGTAGGGTGGAGTCTCCTTTAAGGCACAGCAGGAGGAAGGCCATAAGGGTAGGGTGGAGTCTCTTCTAAGGCACAGCAGGATGAAGGCCATAAGGATAGGGTGGAGTCTCTTATAAGGCACAGCAGGATGAAGGCCATGAGGGTAGGGTGGAGTCTCTTATAAGGCACAGCAGGAGGAAGGCCATGAGGGTAGGGTGCAGTCTCTTATAAGGCACAGCAGGAGGAAGGCCATGAAGGTAGGGTGCAGTCTCTTATTAGGCACAGCAGGATGAAGGCCATAAGGGTAGGGTGGAGTCTCTTCTAAGGCACAGCAGGATGAAGGCCATAAGGGTAGGGTGGAGTCTCTTATTAGGAACAGCAGGAGGAAGGCCATGAGGGTAGGGTGGAGTCTCTTATAAGGCACATCAGGAGGAAGGCCATGAGGGTAGGGTGGAGTCTCTTATTAGGCACAGCAGGAGGAAGGCCATGAGGGTAGGGTGCAGTCTCTTATTAGGCACAGCAGGATGAAGGCCATAAGGGTAGGGTGGAGTCTCTTCTAAGGCACAGCAGGAGGAAGGCCATGAGGGAAGGGTGGAGTCTCTTATAAGGCACAGCAGGAGGAAGGCCATAAGGGTAGGGTGGAGTCTCTTATAAGGCACAGCAGGAGGAAGGCCATGAGGGTAGGGTGCAGTCTCTTATTAGGCACAGCAGGATGAAGGCCATAAGGGTAGGGTGCAGTCTCTTATTAGGCACAGCAGGATGAAGGCCATGAGGGTAGGGTGCAGTCTCTTATAAGGCACAGCAGGATGAAGGCCATGAGGGTAGGGTGGAGTCTCTTATAAGGCACAGCAGGAGGAAGGCCATGAGGGTAGGGTGGAGTCTCTACTAAGGCACAGCAGGATGAAGGCCATAAGGGTAGGGTGCAGTCTCTTATTAGGCACAGCAGGATGAAGGCCATGAGGGTAGGGTGCAGTCTCTTATAAGGCACAGCAGGATGAAGGCCATAAGGGTAGGGTGGAGTCTCTTATAAGGCACAGCAGGAGGAAGGCCATGAGGGTAGGGTGCAGTCTCTTCTAAGGCACAGCAGGAGGAAGGCCATAAGGGTAGGGTGGAGTCTCTTAAAAGGCACAGCAGGATGAAGGCCATAAGAGTAGGGTGGAGTCTCTACTAAGGCACAGCAGGATGAAGGCCATGAGGGTAGGGTGCAGTCTCTTATTAGGCACAGCAGGATGAAGGCCATGAGGGTAGGGTGGAGTCTCTTATAAGGCACAGCAGGAGGAAGGCCATGAGGGTAGGGTGGAGTCTCTTATAAGGCACAGCAGGAGGAAGGCCATAAGGGTAGGGTGGAGTCTCTTCTAAGGCACATCAGGATGAAGGCCATGAGGGTAGGGTGCAGTCTCTTATTAGGCACAGCAGGATGAAGGCCATGAGGGTAGGGTGGAGTCTCTTCTAAGGCACAGCAGGATGAAGGCCATAAGGATAGGGTGGAGTCTCTTATAAGGCACAGCAGGATGAAGGCCATAAGGGTAGGGTGGAGTCTCTTATAAGGCACAGCAGGAGGAAGGCCATGAGGGTAGGGTGGAGTCTCTTATAAGGCACAGCAGGAGGAAGGCCATGAGGGTAGGGTGGAGTCTCTTCTAAGGCACAGCAGGATGAAGGCCATGAGGGTAGGGTGCAGTCTCTTATAAGGCACAGCAGGAGGAAGGCCATAAGGGTAGGGTGCAGTCTCTTATAAGGCACAGCAGGAGGAAGGCCATGAGGGTAGGGTGGAGTCTCTTATAAGGCACAGCAGGATGAAGGCCATGAGGGTAGGGTGCAGTCTCTTATAAGGCACAGCAGGATGAAGGCCATGAGGGTAGGGTGCAGTCTCTTAAAAGGCACAGCAGGATGAAGGCCACGAGGGTAGGGGGGAGTCTCTTCTAAGGCACAGCAGGATGAAGGCAATAAGGGTAGGGTGCAGTCTCTTCTAAGGCACAGCAGGAGGAAGGCCATGAGGGTAGGGTGGAGTCTCTTCTAAGGCACAGCAGAATGAAGGCCTAAAACCATGGAGTGATCCAGGAAATGGCTTGACCGCTGGTCACTGTTAGCGTGACCTCAGACATTGGCATCTAGAGTTCCTGCTCCAGGGATAACAGGCTGCGAGAGGTCTAGTGCAGGTCTGTCCATTGATGCATTGCGTGCAGTGGGCTGTGACTGCAGACTTCCAAAATGGAGACAACAGGCATGAGTGCTAGAGTTAGGAAATGTAATGATCTTTGCATATGATGTCTTTAGTAGTAATCAGGGGGCGTGGGGGCTCTGGGCAACGTTAAACATGGGGCTTCCATGTGAATGTGAAACAGGGCCTGGTCTATGTTGAGCTTGAGGGTCTGAGGACCATGGCGCCATGTTGTATGTTTACATCTCTTCTGCTACTGAGGGAAACATAGGTCTGACTTTTCTAAGGGCTTCCGGTCTGTTCTTTCCCATCTATGCATCTCTTTGCTCTTTTTAAGGTCTGTGTGATTGTAGTGCTGCAGTTGCACTCTTTGCAATCTGAATAGCTAAGGTGAACTTCTGTTCCGGGGTCGGTGCAGCAGGCTGTTACTCAATGGCTGCAACACCAACTGGAACTAGGTCAGGCTCCAGAGTGTCTGCATGTTACAGGTGTGGCAGGTCACAGTGACGACACCTGAGTCATTGGCCAATGTGTGTGCGGGAGGATTGGACATTGACACACAGCTATACTGCACTTACGATTTGTAGCAGTGAGCAGCAGACACCACCCATTGGCTGTTGATGAGGGACCCGCCGCAGAAATGGTAGCCGGCATTCAGGGAGACTTGGTAGGGCAGAGCGTTCTTGCCACAGGTGTAGCCGCCAACAATTTTGTCATCATCGTCGTTAATGGGGAAGGCGGCTGCAAAGGAAACCAACGCCATTAGACCTACATCCATGTTACAGTTCTTAGATGTATTGGATGATTCAATCAACATGATTCAGTGCCATGGAGTGGAATGCTGTACATACATGTAACCCAGACATTTTATGTGTTCTGGGATATGAACACATAGTGTATAGTTGACCAGAGGTAACCCTGCAGCGTCCCTGGAAGACTAATGCAATGAGCACTATGCTGAAAGGGCAACAGCTCTAAACACCATGATAGAACTCACCACTAAACAACTCTTCACCAGCCAGTGTGTATTAATCAGATAACTGACATTAGCATGTCGACTTATGTGCAAGGGGACTGATGACTGACCCAGTCATATGGGAATCTTTCCAGATGCCCTCTCTCGAGCCTGAAGGCCCCTTACACTTGTATTGCTTCGAGTGTACCCCATTTCCGGTTGCAGTACCACCCCAAACATCAATGAATACACATACAAATGTGCAAGAAAAGTACAATTCCTCACTGTAGATGCAAACCTTTGTATTCATAGTCTCTTGGGAAAGTTTGTTCAGTAATTCCATGTGAAGCCTGTTTAGCTGCCGGGTCCGCCATTTTGTGGAAGCTGCTTTATAGTCAATAAATAGGATCACTGGCTAGCTGGGGGCGATGCTTACTGCACTGCCAACCTGTCCAATAACTATGAACAAGTGTGGATTCGAAACTGAGTATCTGTGCGCTAGTTATCACTAGTATATTGTAATCAAGAAGTAATTGAAGGAGGTGCAAGCAGCACTTCAACTCCCGCCAACCTATCCACCCTGGTTGGAATTGAAATAGAATGCTTAGAAAAAGAGAGAGGGGTTGGTTGTGCGCTTTACACCATTACAATGAAATAAAGTAAAAGTAGTTTGATATTTAATTCTGAACAGCCAACACGTGTTTCGACACACAGGTCGTCTTCAAGGCGCGCACCAAAAGCAAACGAGAAGTAAGGAAAACCCCTAATGGAGGGCCGTATGGGTAAACGGCTCTAGTAGATCAATGAAGTCACTTAATTGACAGACAAAAGAGATGTCAGGCCGTAGTGGCAGAAGTGTATATATCGCTCGTCAAATCGAGTGGCACAGGAATCGAAGGGGAAATCCCAGACACAGCTGGCCTGACATCTCCTTTGTCTGTCCGCTTGGTTCCGAACTACCATAACTCAAGCAACATTCAGTCCACACAATAGAGACTCGTCAAGTAATCATGTGGCCTGAGATTAAGACGAGATACCAGAACTCAAGCAACATTCAGTCCACACAACAGAGACTCGCCCAGTAATCATTTGGCCTGAGATTAAGACGACATCCCATAACTCAGGCAACAATTAGTCCTCACAATAGAGACTCACCCAGTAATCATTTGGCCTGAGATTAAGACGAGAAGATGACTTTGTGACCTTTTAGGCAGCAGGAAAAGGTATTCTCCAAATGCACTGAAAGGATTGGCCTAGTCTTAAAATGCAATGCAATAGAATCCACTCAAGCTATGCTATGTTACTATGCTGGCTACAGCACAGAGTGTTCCTTGTGCACGGCCTCTTGGTGCATTGGGACCAGCAAGGAAAAAGATGGGGTTGTAGGTGCGTGAGCTTACTGTCCGAAGAGCTGCACAAGGCACGCCATGATCAGCTGCATGTGGCACGCCATGATCAGCTGCGCAAAGCACCCCAGGATCAGCTGCGCAAAGCACCCCATGATCAGCTGCGCAAAGCACCCCATGATCAGCTGCGCAAAGCACCCCAGGATCAGCTGCGCAAAGCACCCCATGATCAGCTGCGCAAAGCACCCCATGATCAGCTGCGCAAAGCACCCCATGATCAGCTGCGCAAAGCACCCCATGATCAGCTGCGTGACACACCCCATGATCAGCTGCGGCGAGGCATGGCATGATCAGCTGCGCGAGGCACGCCATGGTCAGCTGTAGGAGGCACGCCATGATCATCTGCACGAGGCACGCCATCAGGTGGACGAGTGCTTGATGTGTCTGATGTTTGTTGTGGGTCCTTTAGTAATCAGTAGACTGCCAGAGAGGATAACAACATTCTATTCACGTTATAATGAATGATCAGTCGTAGGAGTGCACCGACTGAAAGAAAGTAGTGGAACTGTGGTCTCAGCAGTGAAGAGGGTAGGCGGAAGCCTAGTGCAACATGTGCAAGGTGTTGCAGCCAGGGCATTAGTGACTAGTTAAGGCTACTATTACACCTTTACACTTGTACAGGGACATGGGACATGCATGGACAACCTTCTATATAGACTGGTGAATAGAAACAGAAAAAAAAGGTAGTGGAACACCGCTCGCGACCGTTCCCGCTCACTTCGATCACTGCAATGCGGCAATGAAAGTGAGTGCATCTTCCTGAACCTACCGGCAGCTCCCAGAAGGGCGCAGATCAGAAGGAACTTCATGGTGGTCCTGGGATTTCTCTGTGGTGACTCCTCTGGCTGCAACGCTGGCATTTATACCCAAGAACCTCCAGCTGTATCTGCATGGCTGCAAGGCCGCCGCTATTCAGAGCTCAGCACATAATGATATGGAAAGTCAATACACTGAATGTATGGAAAAAGAAACAAAGGCACCCCATGATGGACAGGTTAGAGATTAGCCTGTAGGATTCGCTCGCGGCCCAGCCAGCTCAGGAAGAAACATGTAGTGCCTGGGAATCTGGGATGGAGCACTGCAGGTGTGCTGCATGCATGATTCTGCCATGTTAATATGCAGCGCTTAGCGCAGAATGAATGTGCTGGAGAACTCTCATGCATAGCGCTATATTGTTTGACGTGCTGGAGAGCAACGAGGCACGCTCCATAAGAGTGCTGAAGTGCTCCGCTGCCTCCAGCCACACATCCTCCCTCTGCACACACTGTGCACCAATTCATCTGATTGGCTGGTTAACCCTCCCATCCTTGGCCTCAGTGGCGCAAGCCCCCCTGCCCTACCGTAGGGAGTGGGCACTCTCAGTTGCCCCTCTTGGGGTTCCTGATGGCAGATTTGGGAGGGTTTTCCCTGTGTGCAGGTGCGGGAACAGTGGCCCATTGTTTCTGTACCAAGAATCCATCAGCAAGACTTTGGCTGGTGGTCACAGAAAGCCAGCGATGGCAAGTGAGTCCCTTTCTCACTACCCTATTGACTGTCCCTGCTTGGGCTCTGCAAGCTATTGGCATTTCTTGGTATGTCTATGTGCATGCAGAGCACTGACTCAGTGCACACTGTGTGATGTGGAATGCACAGGAGTTGGTCGCCTCCAATTCACTTGGGAATGACTCATCGGAATATTGGAATTCTCCTACACCAATACATCATCACATTAAGAGCACAGTTTCACTGGGTCTTACAGAACAGGTCTTGAAATCCTTCTTTAAACCATAGTCCTATCGGGATGCGAAAATAACAAATAACATGAGCAAAGGTTTATGCTGCTCTCTGCATGTAGTGCAGTTTGGGAAGTCAGCCATTGCACGTGTCCATCAGTGCATCACCTGGCCTGGGGGCGCCTCCACCTTATCGGGCAGCTCACTTGATGGATTCCATGCTTCATCCTTGCCATTGACAATTCCCTTTATACAAAGCCATGTTCCAGGAAATGGTGCCAGCGTGTGGCTGGTTCAGGCCACGGTGCATGTGCCGCTTTATAACCAGGAATATTCCAAGTCACTGGGATGGCAGAGCCAGTCACTAGGATGGCAGAGCCAGTCACTAGGATGGCAAATCCAGTCACTAGGATGGCAGAGCCAGTCACTAGGAGGGCAAAGCCAGTCACTAGGATGGCAAAGCCATTCCCTAGGGTGGCACTGCCAGTCCCTAGGATGGCAAAGCCAGTCACTAGGATGGCAGAGCCAGTCACTAGGAGGGCAAAGCCAGTCACTAACTTGGCAGAGCCAGTCCCTAAAATGGCAAAGCCAGTCACTAGGATGGCAAAGGCAGTCCCTAGGATGGCAACGACAGTCACTAGGATGGCAACGACAGCGACTAAGATGGCAAAGCCAGTCCCTAGGATGTCACTGCCAGTCACTAGGATGGCTCTGAAAGTCACTAGGATGGCAAAGCCAGTCACTAGCATGGCAGAGCCAGTCACTAGGCTGGCAAAGCCAGTCCCTAGGATAGCAAATCCAGCCCCTAGGATGGCAAAGCCAGTCCCTAGGATGGCAAAGCCAGTGTGGGGAAAAGGGAAAGGCTTCCTTCTGTCTGGGAGGTGTATCATGAATTTAAGGGCATCCCACAATGGCAGTGCATGTGTTACAGTCATTGGCAACATCTCAGTAGAAGCAGGAATGCAACAGAGGCCTCACAGAGGAATATCAGGGATCAGGAATATTTGATATTCTTATGGACCCCAATTAGCTTTGCCATTGAATGTGCAGCCTCTGGGAATATAATGAGGGCTGGAGACACAGGATCCTCCTTGGAAGAGTGGCCTACCTCATTGCAACCCCATCCTGAATGGCTTGATCCCCTGTAGAAAATTACATTGATATTGGAAAGAAGGGACTTGTTGCAATGAACAGCTGCGCTTCATCTAATTAGGAAAAACCAGACACGCGATTGTTTTAATGGTTACTGTCATGCACCAGCCCTGGAAGATCTCGCACCATAGGAAATACTACTTATATGGTCCCGATTGTTCCAGGTTGACGGTCTAGTCTGTATCCAACATGGCCGCTGGAACCTATAAACAACAATGCAAACCGGCGCTCGGCGCGTTGTATCAGCAATTGTTACGTGCGCTGCCAGTCTATTTCCCAAAGCGACTCGCCTTACAGAGCCTTACACCGTGCCTCTTTTCCTTCCTACCTGTCTATGTTCATTCTTCCTAATTTTCCTCACGTTAGGTACTTACAGGTTTTCAGGTAAGGTAACGGGTGTTTCTTTTCACTATTCTTTCATGCACGTAGCGTTAACCATCTTTGTGGCGAACGCTATCTCCGTGTACCTGTCTACCTCGGCTATCTCACTTAGCCTTTCTCGCCCTGTTCTATTACCGACTTCCTCGGTATTGTGAGTCTTTCTACTTAGTTCTATCTCTTCTCCTCTCCGTTCTTGCTATCTGGATCATCTCATTCTGTAATCCATCTAAATAATAACTATCGCCTTAAATGGTACTGGCTTTGGAATGTTTCCTCTTTGTTCCGTACGTATTCTTACTTCCTTCTTCCCACACTGGTGTCCCGGTACCTGCTGTTTTGTGAGACTACCTGGAGTCCGTCGGTCTTCGAGGATCAGATCTTCCAGTCTCATACCGGAGGGTTACGTTGGATACTCCCCTGCAATCCTACCTCTAGGAGTATTTGGATTCCTGCCTGCAGTGTTGATCCTTCCAGTCATATATTCTTAAAGCAGAAGTACTCCTTTTTGATATCCTACCAACTACTCTGCACATTTGAAGATGGACTGTAAACACCTATCAGGGTTTTTTGCCTTTGGGATTTCAGGTATCCCCAAGATCTGTATACAATCCAGATCAAGGTGGCCACCGAGGGAGCGTGTCCCTACTTACGTCAGAAGAAGGAGAAGAAGCCAATAGAAATCACAAGGACTGAGAAGAAAAAGGAAGCAGCAAGGTTGGAGGAGATACTAGAAGAAACAGGTGAGGAGGAGTAAGGGGAAGGAGAGCCAAGTCTTGACAGTATACAACGCCTCAAGCACCCATGGCGTCTCTGGAGCAGTTTCAGGAGATGTGCAAAGCCATACAAGGACTCAGAGTGGAGATGCAAACCCTTCATGCCGAGAACCTTCTTCTTCGTCAACAGGCAGCGTCCAGAGATGAAGGAAAAGATGATTTACCACCGATGCCGTTTTCCTATGGCAGGTTTGAGGGAAACCCCAAGACGATAAAGGAGTTCCTAGATGCATGTGCGGTATATTTCTCCTTCAGTCCCGATCCTTCGAGTCTGGAAGGGCTCGGGTTGGATTTATCATATCCAATTTAGCTGGAAGTGCCCTGGCCTAGGCCACCCCCCTCGTCACTAACCAAGATCTTTGATTAATGACTATGCCCTATTTGTACAAGGTTTCAAGAACTGTTTTGAACGTCCAGAGGCCAGTTTATCAAATATGATGCCCTCCTCGATGTTAAACAGGGTAATCAGGACTTGCAAGCTTATATTGCGCAGTTCTAGAGTCTGGCGGTTTCCGCAGGTTGGCCAGACACGGTGCAACAGACTATTTCAGAAGAGGGTTAAACGAGGACATTAAGGACGAGCTGGCCCAGGTGGCCTGACCAAACAGCTTTCAGGAACTAGTTACTCTCGTCTTCCAGATCGAATTCCGTCTTCAACAGAGACGTTTGGAGCGAAGAAGAGGAAGAGGATACGTGCAACGGTACATCCCCCCTCAAGGACGAAGGGAACGTCCAACACTAGAGGAAAACAACTAGGGGACCCTTAACCAAGGCCGAAAGGAGGAGAAGACAAGAACTGAACCTCTGTATGTACTGCGGATCCTCTAAACACGTACTCAAGGACTGTCCTGAAATTCCCTCCAAACGACAGGGAAACGTCAGACCCCAGGTTTATGCAAGGGAGACCATGGGGACAACTGCCCAAACCTTTGCACCCTTACCAGATCCAGCCACGAAGGAATAGAAGACAATCGTTTAATGGTATTTCAGGTCTCTTTTTCCTAAGCTTTGATTCAGACTTTTGTGGGGAACACTGTATGAAGGGGCTCCATGTTGAAGTTCAATCCAGCATTACCGAAAGGCTATCCAGCATCTCAGTTTCCTCCATACCAGTTCAGTATCAGTCTTTTTCAAAAGTTTTTGAAGATTTGAACCCTAGACTCCTCCCACCTCATCGTAATGAAGACTGCAGCATAGATCTCAAGGAGGAGGTCTCTCTTCTATTTGGATGGATGTATCCATTGTCCTTATCAGAGATGGAAGCGCTGAAGGATTATCTAGAATCTAATCTGGAGAATGGACTGATCCAACCTGCAAAGTCTTCAGGGGGGGCTTCACTGTTCTTTATATCCAAGAAGGATTCAAAGGAATTACACCCATTTATCGACTACAGGGGTTTAAATAGCATTACCATCCGAGACAGATACCCAATGCTGCTTATTCGAGACATTCTCGAGGTAGTTAGGAACTCAAGGGTCTTCACCAAACTCGACCGCTGACGGGCCTACCATTTGTTAAGAATTAAGAGCGGGGACGAGTGGAAGACCGTTTTCCGAACACCGCTGGGGTTGTTCGAGTACTGTGTGCCTTTCGGATTAGTGAACGCCCCGGCAGTGTTTCAGAGGTTTGCCGCTATTCTATATACATCTGTAGTGGTGTATCTGGATGATATATTGATCTTCTCCCCTTCCTTGGAAGAACATTGAGTCCATGTTAGTGAGATTCTACAGAGATTACTAGAGAATCATCTCTTTGCCAAGCCGGAGAAGTGGATCTTCGAGGCTTCTGAGGTTCCATACCACGGGTTTATATTGTCGGCTAATGGGGTTCGAATGTATCCTAACAAGATTCAGGCGATAGACCGATGGCCAGAACCTTCTTCTGTAAGGAGGTGCAACGCTTCCTAGGTCTGGCAAATTTCTATCGCCGATTTATCCCAGATTCTCAGCCCATCACTTCACTCCTCAAGAAGGGTGTTGTCTTTCAGTGGGGAACTGAAGCGGAGGAGGCGTTCAAGAACCTTAAGAGACATTTCACCTCTGCACTAGTTCTATTACAACCAGATCAGACTAAACCTTTTGTCCTGGAGACAGACGCCTCAGGAGGCGCCTTGGGATCAGTCTTACTACAAGTGTCACATCTTGGGGTAACTGGCGACTTTGGAACCGATGGAAACGGCGTCCTCCATTGCTGTTTCCATCACGTTCCGCACAACGCCGAGTGCAGGTCTAGTCTTTCTGTTGCAGCACGTCCGACGCTGGTTGTTTACTTGCCGCACTTCCGGCATGAGGTCATCCGCATATGCCAGATAAATGATGTGAGTACTATGAATTCTTGCACCGTTAAAGATGTCAGTAATATCTGATATAAACAAGTTAAAGATTATAGCTGCCAAAGGGCTGTTTGACACCTTTAAAGGTGTTAATTGGAGCGGATAACGTGCCCTTTCTGTCCAGTCTGATTTTAATGGTAGTGTTGGAATGCAGCTCATGAATTGCAGCTAGCAAACAGGGTGGACAATTCCATGCATGCAGTTTTTTCCACAGCAGCTCTCTATTTATGCTGTCAAACGCATATGAGAGGTCTATTAGGGCTAGGTAGACTTTGGTGTTAGTCCTATGAGCTTCCATTTTCAGCAAATTTAAAAGTAGCAAATTCACTCCGCATCCTCCCCCCTTTACAAATCCTGCTTGCCTTGGGTCCACATGATTTGATTCTTTGGCCCATTGTAGTCGTTTTTGTTGGAGGAGGGTTGCATACATTTTCCCCAGCACATCTAGCAAGGCTATCGGTCTATAGATTTTCGGATTTTTTCTGTCGCCTCTCTTAAAGATTGGAACAATCACAGCGCTCTTCCATGATTTTGGAGTGGTACAGCACTTAAGTGTTCTTTCAAACAAGATGACACAAAAATCAGCCCATTGTTCTGGATGACGCTTGATGGTATAGTTTGTTAGGCCGTCTGGGCCTGGTGCTGGAGTATTCCTTTCTGTCTTTGACTCCACCGCTCTCTCTCTGCTTTTCCTTCCCCTGCTAGACTCTTTCCCTCTTGCCTTTCCTTCCGATCCACCCGTCTTCTGTTGTTTTCCTTCTGCTCCCTTTCTCGCTCTCCTGTGTCCTTCGTGTTCTGTTCCTCCTTTTTTCCCCTGTTGCCATGACTTCCCGTGTACCGACTCAGCCTGCTTTTGGATTGCTTCGCCTTCACCCTGTGTTACGTTTTTGGCTTCCATGATACCAGACCCTCGCCTGATCCAGACTGCTTCCTCTTTTCCCCTATACTGTACTTAATAGTCCTTGCTGAGACTTCCTCTGCAACTTACCTTTCTGAGGAGTACTTACGTGGTCTTATTCTTCTCCACTTGCTGTTCCGCTGCCGGACCAGACCGTTGTTCACTCCCCAAGGATCTTCCTCAAGAGCTACTGGATCCCGAACACTACAACCGGTTCAGTGTGAACTTCCTTGGGGTTTTTTGTGCCACTGGCTTTTTCCCCACATTCAGGCGGCCGCGGAGGATAGCCACAGTTTAACTACAAGGTGACACTGTGGCGTCCTTCCACGGTCGCCCCTATCTGCATAAAAAAAAGGAGAGGCCCAGACCCAAAGGAAACCAGAAGCCGGCACTCCGGTGGAAAAACAGAGGTGAATTAATCCGGTAGCTTTCAAACTACAGCTACCCCGCGCACTAAGGAGAATCCACCTGGTCTTTCATTCTTCGCTTCTCAAAGCTCATAAAGAAGATCCATACAAAAGAACCTGAAGAAACCCGATCACTGCACCTCTCAATGAACCAGAAGAGTATGAGGTGGCTAGATTAGTCGATTCCCATTACAGAAAAGGAACTCTTCAATACTTAGTCCATTGGAAGGGCTACCCCATTACTGAAAGGACATGGGAACCAAGATCCCATGTGCATTCTCCCAGACTTGTTCAACCATTCCACAGACTGTAGCCTTGGAAGCCTGGAGGAGGCAGGTATCGAAGGGGGCATACTGTCATGTACCAGCCCTGGAAGATCTTGTACCATTGGAAATACTACCAATATGGTCCCGATTGTTCCAGGTTGACGGTAGTGGCAGTAATGAAAATTCTGATTGCCGGTATTCCGGCAGATTTACCGCCAGAGCACCGGTACATTTGTAATGAAGCCCAATTCCTGGTGTCTGTCTGCACAATTGCAATTTCCAGAAACACTTCAGTATCCAAATAGGGTGTCATGGAAATGTGGATTATTAAGTGTACTCTATATCTGTTGGCACAGTACATGTGTCACTGGAACTAAAACTTTGGTTGACAATGAATTGCTGGTGGTAAAATAATGCTATACACATTATGCAAAATGAAAGACTTACAATTCAAAGCCCACACTGATAGCATTACTTCATGAGTGATGTATATGATGACAGGACCAGGCATTTAGATGCTGAGAGGGATGATCTGCTGTTACTCTAGGTGGGATTTATAGACCAATCATTATCTCTTATATCCAGCTGACAGTTGCTAGAATATCAGGCCAAGGGGAGAGAGGGTATTCCTATTACAGGAATACTGTTCACTCTTCCTTTAAAACCCCTGTGAGAGGCATGCAAATAACTAAGGGGTTGTGGAGCGCGCCCCTATTTGGACCTATTTTATTCTTTGATGAGTCACTGGGCATCTTATTTAGTTAATTTAAAGCTCAGAGAAAGGCATATCCTGCAAAAGTTTGTGCTCTCAGGTCTCACTTGAAATGCATTAGCCAAGGGCCTAAGTGGCAGGACGCCCTGTGTACAGGAAGCAGCGGGCAGATGGGGATAGTTCAAAACAGTTCTCGTACAACAGTGCTGGGAGTTCCATAAAATGCTCCGGCAAGGGTGGCCTGATGAGAAATGGGAGCAATGCCCGTCGGTGCCACGGCATTGCTTACCCAGACCCTATGACACTGTAAACAGTAAGGAACCAAAAGAACAAAGAACTAACATACTGCCCCAGGGCCTTGGGTTAATTTGTTGGATCAATTCTCTGTTCACTGATCTTGTGTTGTTCTTTTAAATAATATATTTTTTTTTATACAGCGCTTTTTATCCAAAGCGCTTTACATAAGACATATTTACATACATTATTATTATCATCCAATCGAAATTGGTACTCACTTTATTGACATCGGAAGAATGAAAGGCTCAGTCAATCGTGCCAGGATCTGAACATGCGACCTGCAGATCAAGCACAGATAATAGCAACAAGCACTTAACCCGCTAAGCCATCTTACCGGCTATTCTATTTCATATGCTTCTTTTTGGAAGATATTACTCTTTTAAACTCTCATAATTGTGTTGCTTCTTGATCTTCCTTTGGCTTTTTTGTACACTCAATTTGCATCGACCCAAATGAAAATGTATGGAATACATTCATTTTTCTATTCTCTTCCTCTAGGCTCATCGATTATAAGCCCCTCTAAGACTGGATTAGACAGAGCACTTTGCGTTCCCTTCGACCTTTCCGTACCATCCCCCTCGCATGCTGGTCAATCAAGTCCTATATACATTCACCACCTATGGACATACACTGGTGGGAGGCTTTGCCATGAAACCTAAATTCCAAAATAACAAGGGTTGTTAATGACCTTTGGACTCTTTTATTTCTGAGTTTAAGGCAGTTCTGGATTGCTTTTACCCCGCCTCTTATAAGTGACAGAGATGGAAACCTAGGGATCCCTTATATTCCAAATAATTAAACCCCCAAAAAAAGAATGTTTGGGAAACCTGAAAAGTCTTGGGGCCAAGTCGGCTGCAACATCACTTTTCTCCAGTTGCAAGAAGCCCGTAAATTGTGTTGCTTGGCCAGTCGTCGACTTTCTATTTCAACCAAATCAGGATGACTTCAATTAAACATTGCATTTTTTTCCAAATCAAAAGAATTTATGAAACCTACATTGACAACATTTACCCTACTGTCTCCAATAACATGTTTCCATATACATAGTTTTTTTTTTATAATTCAGGTAGAATGTAAACCAAAATTCGAGAACAATCTGGCTCCCCTCTTTGCTCCCTGAGCAGTTTCGATTGGGACTGTTTTCAGAATATTGATGTACCCCCTCCTCTCAACTGCTCATTTACCTGAAACCTACCTTATATGCTGATGACTACTTGGCAGCTAAATTAATCAAACATTTCTTGCTGTGTTTTGCTGAACAACATTGCGCCATCTTAATCTCCTCATTGTCTGAGGTGGTCGTCCATCCTGCTTTGAAGCTGGGTCTCATTTCACCGCCTCTTAAAGAAACCTGACCTAGTTACTTCCTTACTGGAGAATTTTCCACTTAGAACAAGCTGGCCTTTTGGGGGAGGCTGGATGAGGTTTGTGAAGCTTTGACAAATCAACTTCCGCAGTACCAGTGGCCCACGGGTGAATATCAGTTTCTAAATCATCAATCAGCTCCACACCTCTAGTACGCCAGAAGGGATCAAAAAAGATTGGAATAAAAGTAAATTATAAGACCTCCTTGTCCAATTTTAGTAACGTGGACGGAACAGCAGGCTTATATCTGCAAGGTTGTGGATCGTTGGTTAGTTGCAACACAGCAAAAATGCAATTATTACCCAATGATAGAAGGGACTGTCCAGTCAGGGTTGCATCAAAAAGATCTACTTTGTTTATATCACAACAGACAGTTCTAGCAACACTTCGAAATACAACCCACCCTGTAAAGGAACACAGAGTACAGACAGTTTCAAAGAATGAAAAGGGATGCACTCTGGATACTGACAGAACGGTAGTCGGTATGGTTAATAACCACAGCAGTTTTAGGTTTCTTGGCTTCAGTCCAAAGGGAGCCATGGGTCTTATTATGTCTCTAGGGGCCTTCAGTGAAGAATGAGAGGATATAAGGAAGGCATGGTATCAACAGTAAGACAGACACAAGTGACCACAGTTCAAGGGTGTTTATTGACCTTCAAAAAGGGTTTGAAAAAACGCCTATATAATCCTAAATCTATAGATGGGACAAGCTACGACCATCAAATAATAATAAGGCTGACCTACTGGTGTCTATTGGCAATCCTTACCTCTAAATATAAATAGTGTGGAAAACAATGTTATGCAAAAGAAAAGTGTTCAGGAAATTATATGTCAAGATGTTCAGGCCATTGGCCTCCCTTCCCCATGTTTTCAGCAAGGGACAAGGTGGCACATTCTAGCTTAGCGCAGTCTCTGGTTTCTCTAGGACAAGGGTGCAATTCAAACAGCATCAGGGTCTTGTGTGCTCAAGTCTCTTTGCTTTAAAAAGTCTCTTCTTGCAGAGGGCCTGGTGCGACGAACAAGCATTATGTTATTTTCCTCTCTGAGTTTCAAACGCACTCAATTTCTCAAGTAATTCACTATTCACCTCGGATCCCCATCAGCCGGGATCAAATCCAGTTAATACAAAATTCATAGGGTTTTCATGTGTCCAATTTCTTGGGTGATTCTCTATTCACCCTAGATCCCCCCCAGCCAGGCTCAGATCCATTTTAACACAATGTTCAATCAGTCTCCGACTGCAGGCCTCGGACCAATTTAATATACTTTATCACAAATTTGCTTTATCCCAAAAGCTTTCAATTGATCTCCCTCGTTCAGGGTTGGACCAACTTTCTCTTTTTTGTCATCAACTTGCTTGGCAGTATCAACATCGAAGACTTTCAATTGTGCACATGATTTAGCTTGACCCGTCGCAGGATTACTTAGATGTACAGTTCTTTCTCTCTCAGTTGGATACCTTACAGAGACCTTCGAATGAGCATTCATGAGGTGCCGGACCAGTATGTCAAGGGTATTGTATCTGGGTTTCAAAGTTCAATCACTCATCTGTTGTTCAATTTTACTTGCATTGGTTATTACATACGTTTCCAGTATAGCTTCAGCGCTCACCATACAATGTTGCCACTTGGAACCTTGATTTCAACACAGATCGGTCTGGTATCACTCTTGCTGACTCACTGGCTATGCTGATTTCACTGGCACTGCTTTGTTGTAGGAGCCTAGGACAGTACCATGGCAGCAAGCAATTCTCCCCGCCTTGATTATTGACGCGGGAGGGCACCGGATACCTGTGACATACAATGCAGGATTCTTTAGCCTTGTTTCCTGGTCTTATGCTTTCTATAATCGAGGTTTCATAAAAGTAACGGTTCCTCATCGAAAAGTTCAAGGGCACGTACCTCCTTGAGACCCCCTGTCTGTTTTGCCATATTTCTCATTGTGTTAAACTGCCATCTTTCAACTGCTGCTTCCTTGTGTGTTTTACATTGCTCAGTGTGTACTCTCATGCTCTGCCATTTATCCATGTGGGGAAGTGTAATGGAAGTCAGGGGTGTGTGATGGTCAGTAATTGCCTGACCTTTCCTGACCATTGTATTGGGACATGTCAAGCATACAGCTCATAGCGAGCTGTCCATGAGAAAGGGTTTGTGTTGTGAAGGGGGGATGCGTTCCTAAGTATCCTACCTGATAGGATGGGGTAAAGGTGTTACAGGGAAGGGGATACCGTGTTTCGCCATCCAGTGTCTCACTCCACTCTCCAAAGACCCCTCACCCTGGCGATCCTCCTGCACTGGTCCACCCCCAGGAACTGCATCCAAAGCAATGGCCATGTCCTGGCCACCTGGATGACAGAACCCGGGGGACTAGCGGGTGAGACACCTTCAGGTTTCTCACAGAGGACAGAACTACACTCTACCTTGTGCTGTAGGTGTTCTTGGTGCTCGACAGGATCGAGTCAGCTTTCGGGAGCTTTGCAGGCTTCTGTGACAGAGTTCAAGATGGGAATCAGCTGCGGGTATCAGGTGGCAAAACGTTTCAGCGGGCAAAGCTGGATGAACTACTGCCTCAGGAATCATTGTCTCAGAGCTGATCAGCGATTCTGAAGCACTGGTTGAGACATCTCAGATGTATTTAAGAGACTGCGGCTTGACGATGGTCAGTGTTGCAGTCAGTTGCAGCTTGAGGAACTCGACTGGATGGGAAATGTCCTTTAAGGCAGACGTTGGTAAATGCTCGCTGAGGCACTTCTCCCAGCTTATTCAATGGGCTTGTGTCGACCTTTAAGGCGGATGACCCAAAACTGAAGAGTGTGTTGCAGGTAGCTGCCTTGTCCTTAGTTGTAGGTTGAGAGACCTTCTGGCACTTCCTCACCAGGAAGCTTCCTGCAGAGCCTAGCAGGGTATGCTGTGTGCTGGTTTGGTACTGGTTCCGGAGCAGATTGAGGGTCTTCTGATTTTATTATCTCCCTCTGTTCTCTGGGAGATGTAATGGGTAGGAATCTTGCTTCTCTCTTTGGAATTACTGGCCTTCCTTCTCTGGCGGAAGATGTAAGGAAGATTGTACCTTCAGCCAGAGTCCAATGTTGAGTTCTTCTTTGCTACTTCAAGGGAAGTCTACATATGATCTACCAAAAGAAGGGCTGAGTCCTCATTTAAAGCCAAGTGGGGCCACAGTGATTGGTGTAGGCTAAGCCTACTGTCAGAAGAAATCCTAGAAGCCTATGGAGACACTGGAAGATGCATAATCTGCAATATTCTCAGTGGAATCCAAGATGGGGCCTGCTTGACAGTGTTACCACTTACTAACATTGCAGGTCTAGTCTTTGTGCTTCCGAGAAGCACGCTGTTTACCATTCATTCGTACTTAAGCCCCAAGAACTGACAGGTAACTGCGTTGCTACTCTACTGCTACGTTTAGCATTGCTCCGCTAGCTACGCTCCCTCTCAAACATTTCCAAAGGTTTTTCTTACTAGTTTGTTGCTTTTCGAAGTTTACCTTGCTTGCGGCATCTCTGCCTCCGGAGACCTGCCCCTTCTGCTGCTTTGGGCTCCCTTCTACTTTCGGCTTCGTGCCGCTTGCTCTGCCCTCGGCTCCCTTCTACTTTTCGGCGTGCGCCGCTTTTGACTCATTTCTAGCTATCGGCTATTTTTCATTCTACACTTTTTCTCCTCACACTCTGCGCGGAGATCGTCTCCCCTACCTTCCTTCTCGCTGCATTTCTTTGCCAATCTCGGCTCTCCCTGCTACCTCGGGCTTGCCTTCTTTTCTCATCTCCACTCTCCTTCCTACCTGACGTTTGTCCACTTACCTTACCGTTTCTCTGTCCATTCCTGAATTTTCCTCTTCCATTGGAGTCCTCAATTCTGGAAAATCCTGCTGCCAATCTTTGTTACTGCACGTGAAGATCGATAACCTTTTACATTGGACTCCTATTCTACTGGATACCCTTGCTGCTAATCTTTGCTGCTTCACGTGGAAGATTGATAACCTTTTCCATTGGACTCCTATTCTACTGGATACCCTTGCTGCTAATCTTTGCTGCTTCACGTGGAAGATTGATAACCTTTTCCATTGGACTCCTATTCTACTGGATACCCTTGCTGCAAATCTTTGCTGCTTCACGTGGAAGATTGATAACCTTTTCCATTGGACTCCTATTCTACTGGATACCGTTGCTGCTAATCTTTGCTGCTTCACGTGGAAGATTGATAACCTTTTCCATTGGACTCCTATTCTACTGGATACCCTTGCTGCTAATCTTTGCTGCTTCACGTGGAAGATTGATAACCTTTTCCATTGGACTCCTATTCTACTGGATACCCTTGCTGCTAATCTTTGCTGCTTCACGTGGAAGATTGATAACCTTTTCCATTGGACTCCTATTCTACTGGATACCCTTGCTGCTAATCTTTGCTGCTTCACGTGGAAATTTGATAACCTTTTCCATTGGACTCCTATTCTACTGGATACCCTTGCTGCTAATCTTTGTTACTGCACGTGGAAGATTGATAACCTTTTCCATTGGACTCCTATTCTACTGGATACCCTTGCTGCTAATCTTTGCTGCTTCACGTGGAAGATTGATAACCTTTTCCATTGGACTCCTATTCTACTGGATACCCTTGCTGCTAATCTTTGCTGCTTCACGTGGAAAATTGATAACCTTTTCCATTGGACTCCTATTCTATTGGATACCCTTGCTGCTAATCTTTGCTGCTTCACGTGAAGATCGATAACCTTTTCCATTGGACTCCTATTCTACTGGATACCCTTGCTGCTAATCTTCGTTACTGCACGTGAAGATCGATAACCTTTTCCATTGGACTCCTATTCTACTGGATACCCTTGCTGCTAATCTTCGTTACTGCACGTGAAGATCGATAACCTTTTCCATTGGACTCCTATTCTACTGGATACCCTTGCTGCTAATCTTTGCTACTTCAGGTAGAAGATTGATATTCTTCTTCATTGGACTTCCATCTCGCCATCTGAATCTGGGTTTTCTTCCCCACGAGGGTTTCCCAGGGGGTAGCCCCCTGGTGGCACAGAGCACAGTTTTATGGTCTCTGGACTTCCGGGGGGACGCCTCTTACCTCTCCAAGACTACCACTGAACCCGAAGACCCGTGAGTACCAACAAGGCGAAAGCAAGATTGTGGTGTTTGTAAGACCTACCTTATTGAAGGAATCCTGGGGTCCATACCAACAATCTCCTGTATGCATGAGGTCCAAATGAGAGTGCTTTGCAACATGAAAGGTAAAGGGGTGAAAACGTGTGACACTAAACCCCACCCATCATCCTGTCTATTGTTGATTAAACAGTCTATCTGGTTATTGGATTTCTCTGTGGATCCTGATTGAAGTGGGGAGTCTCCTTTGAAGATGCAGTGAGACCAGATGCTCTGGCTCCTGCAAGCCACATTCTTGTACCTTATTAATGGGGTCGCCCTACCAGGGTGGAGAACTGTAAACTCACAGTCCCAGACATGACAACTCACTGTCATTTATACTGAGGGCAGGAGCTAGCTTCAGATTGACACAGTTACATATGAAAGGTTGTTGGGTTTCCTCTCTTCTTTTTTAAACTTTGCAGCCAGGCCACATGTGGGCTTGTTTGAGGTACCCTCTAATGTGTATGCTTATCGTTGCCACCAGCTGCAGGGCCTAACAAAAGAGCAAATTGGATCCATGGAGCCTTTGTTAATCAAGCTGTCTATGTCAGGGGGAGGGTTGGCCCTCCCCCTTCCTGGAGATGACATAGTGTACTCCTGGCTTGCACATTCCAACTGAACATGACAGGGCAGAATGGGCCTGTAGGCTGTGTCCACCCAGAGTACACAGGTGTGTGTTTGTTGTGGTGTAAGCATAGGAAAATGTGTGTGGACTAGCCCTGCACATTCCTGAGGTTGGTCTACCATCATTCAATTTAACAAAAAATGTCAAAAAGCCCAGGCGAGCGCATGCCCACCATGTGGATGGTGGAATTTCTCACAGTGGCTCTGGACACTTATCAGTAATAATAGACTTTTGAGGCCTTATCATTAGTATTTTGTAGTAAACGTAGCACTGACACAGCTGCCATTGAAGTTGCTGATCTTCTTCAGATAACAGATACTGGTGCTGCTCATCTATCGGTATTGTTGATTATCTCAGCAGCTTTTGACACTATGGTGCAAACAGCAATTTCACCCTAATATGTCAGGTCTGGCCACGTTCACTCTAGGCAATTTCCAGACAGGCTGCTTTGTTCGACAGTGGCCTGTGGGGAATTAGTTGAAAGAGCTTTTCGTGCATGCCTAGCGAAGGAGCAGGACAAAAATCCACAGCAGCAGATAACTAGTCAGATGGGGGTGGACGTTGGTAGCGTTTTTATGGGAGAAAGCACAGGCACAGGGAGGAGGGGAATGGGTTGAAGGGTATGGAAGGGGCGGGGCCTAGCAGAAGTTTGGGGATTCTGTGGTTGTCCCCCCATAACAGATTGAACAGGTGTGGAGATGGGTTTGGCTTGCAGAGGTGCCTCTGCACAAATTGAAGGCCGGGGGAAACGGGTGATGAACGAAAATTGTTTGCAGTCCGAAATTGAATGCGAGAACCAGTGTCTCAAAAAAGGTGGCCTGCAGGCAAGCTTTATAGATCCATATTGTCAGCCTGTATCCTCGAGTGGTTTCACTACTATTTGACTGGTATATTCCAATTGCTTGTGTGGGGCCCTGCAGCTCATCACTGTTTGCGGTAGAGTGTGGGGTAACTGAGGTTCTTATTCTCTACCAGGTGTTCTTCAATCTGTTATATGTAGAGCACTTGGCCTTCTATTTACTAATTATAACATCCAATACACCCGCAGGCTGATGATACTCACATAGATCTAGATTTATCATCATCAGAAGATGTTCCTCGGCCGGGTAACGGCTTGGAAACTATTGAATCATAGCTGGGCAAAAGCTAGCCTCAAATTTAACGTGGCCAACACAGAGTTCCTCTTGTTTGGCGCAGATGTAGTTGTCCACTTGGCTCAGTTCCGGCTCACTGCTCTTCCCATCCCAGGTTTTACTCCGGTTGCCTGCCTGCTGATGGGTTTCTTTTTAGATTCTAAACCTTCTTTTAAATCCCATATTGAGGAAAAGGATGGACTGAGTATAATCTTTGCCTGCTATGAAATGTAACATCTTTTCTTTCGAGTGAACGGTTCGATTCTAGAGCCCAGGCCGTGGTGCTGGCGCAATGGTCTCCAATGACACCTCCGGCTCCTTAGACTGAGTGCTTCATGCGGCTGCTCTCCTTGTCTTAGCAACTCACACATTTGATAGCACCCCTACTGTGCTTACTGCCTTGCATTGGGTGCCTCTTAACTGTGGAATTATATTGAATTTAGGGTGTCTAGTGTATACATCTTTAGGTCTTGGGTAGTCAAGTTATCTTTGCCAAGCTGCATCGTTTAGGCAAGGATTGGACATCCCATAGCTGTTATCAGCTTCTCTTCTGATCCCTTGCTTTGTGCAATCTGAGCTTCAGAGGCTCAGAGGCCGTCTACAGTGTCCCAGTCGACTCAAGGGGCGAGTTCTAGCACCTTTGCTGTCTAGTCTTTATATCAATGTGCTATTTGCTAAGATTCGTGCCGCTACATCCGACACATCTGAACTTGCAGGCAAGAACATATTCACTTTGTCATGTGCTGATGATGTAGTTCTGCTTGCCCACACAACAGGAGCACTGAAGTTGCTGGTCACCAGTGTTGTGCAATTCATGGCTGCTGGAGACCTGGGTCTTAATACTGTTAAATCTGGAATGATGCGTGTTGGTAACCGTAGGAGAAAAGTACCCTCAATTGTCACCGCAGCTGGCAGACTTGAATGGGTCCATGAACCTTCCTATTTTGGCGTTACGTTCAAGAATGATCTGGAGTGGGGTGTCCGGGTCTCAAACTGTGCCATGGAGTTCGCACAAGTTAATAGAACAATATTGGGGTTTGGTCAGAGTCTGGGAAGGTACTTTAAGGATAATTACTGCAGAGGCATTCTATTTAACTTAAGGGTGAATCGTCTCCTTTTGGCCTCTAGTTTACAGGCAGAGCTCAAAGAAAAATCCCACCATCACACCCCTATGTGCCTCTGATGTTAGTTCTAAAGATGATTTAGCACATTATTTATCCTTCCCTTTTTAAAGATCTAAAGCAGAAATGACCTTTACCAACGCTTAGAGGTGTGGCGAACCAGAAGGAGAAAGATTCAAGGAAATACCTTCAAGGGTATATTTAACTTAAGAGAAACATGCCTGTCTGTCACTGTTGCTAAGAGGGATTTCCCTTCCTATCAACTAAATAACGCTCCGTTTTTTCAAGTGAAGTCAATTGCCATACTTATTCTTTTGTTCGATTTTGCCATTCCAAGATGGCTGTCTTCAGTGCCGGCACCGGAGTGCTAGGCATGGTGCTGCTGGGGATGTGGGATTGGTTGCTGCCCTAATCATCCGGGCCAATGGGGAGGCCAGCACGCTGGCCGGCCCTCCTCACAAGGCCCATTCCTGGCCTCCTGCACTCTCCTTCTGCTTTCCCTTCACTGCTGTGGCCGCTGGAGGGATTGCAGCTCTTTTACTTTCTTCTGCCTATGCCTATGGGTTGGAATATCTGTTGGTACAATAAGATTAGGACTTAATATTCTCATATGAGCATACGTAATTCACTTGCCACATGTTCGAGTTTAGTCACTTACCCACCTGTTCTGGTGATCAAACAAACTGTGTTACTAGTTAATGCAAAGGTCCATCTACTCATTTTCCTTCCGTATATTATGTTCTTATAGCTGTACATTAGATAGTGTTTTAGGTTCTGATCTCTGGGCACTAATATTTGTTATCTGTAACTATAGATATAAGAACATGATATATCTTGGACATGAGGTTCTATTTAGAAGCTAGCAGCATTGGGACTTGAGCTCTAGGCCTTTGGGTCTTGGGCATTAGGTTCTACTCAGTAGCTAGATGCATTGGGACTTGAACCGTAGGCAATTGGATCTTGGACCTAGGTTCTACTCAGAAGCTAGAGCTATTGGGACTTGAGCTGCAGGCAATTGGATGTTGGGTCTTACATTGTACCTGGTAGCTAGGGTCATTGGGATTGGGATTGGAGCTGTTTGCAATGTGATCTTGGAATTTAGGTTCTACTCAGAAGCTAGAAGCATTGGGACTTGAGCTCTAGACATTCAGATTTCAGGCATTAGGTTCTACTTGGAGGCTAGAGGCATTGGGACTTGAGCTCTAGACATTCAGATCTTGGGCAGTAGGGTCTACCCGGAATCTAGAGGCATTGGGACTTGAGCTCTAGACATTCAGATCTCAGACATTAGGTTCTACTTGGAGGCTAGAGGCATTGGGACTTGAGCTGCAGCCATTTGGATAGTGGACGGTTAACAAAAACAGGTTCCGAGTGTATGATGTGCTTTGATGTTTAGTAATGTTGCCCATTGTTGTTGTGTAAGGTATGTTGCGTTGCATGCCTTTGAGGTTTTGAGAATGGGTGCCAGTAGCAACCCATGGATGTTGTGTAAGGTATGTTGAGTTGCATGTCAGTGTTTAGTCTTTTACAGTGTCCAGTGTGAAGAGACCGTTGGGGTTTGCTGGACGGGAGTGTCTCCCAAGTGTGATGTTAAGTATCCAGATCCAGTGGTAGATGAGTTGGATAAGGACTTCAGAAGTGAGTTGGCTAGAGTTAGTGTCCCAGGTAGTGGACCTCAGTTTGGGGGTGGAGAGGTAGCGCCATATTCTCAAGGTAGGTTTTCCAATGTATTATTCTTCCAATTTGTTCACACAGAGAATGCCAATCGACTTTTGGCGTTTCTTGTGAGAATGTGGCAACATTATTTATTTTCATGTGGTCGCTGGATGTTCATCTGGTGTGTGGTGAAGGATTGAATTCCTTTTGAGGATTTAGACATCTGATGGCCCAGTTTGTTTGGCCAGCAAGCTGTGGTTTGCTTGGGTTATTCTTTCGAATGGAATCCCACCATGCGTGGCTGTTGTCAAGGTGTGTTTGTAGTGTGTTTCGGTTTGTGTATGTGTCCTGAGTGTGTGTGGGGGTTGTATGTCCCAGTTGTTCCTGGTTAGATCTGCTTGGATTGGTTGTATCCAGGGGTTATTTAGATTTCTCATTTTGGTGCAGTCGGACCATGTGCCAGTCCATATAGGGACAGTATGTGTTTGGGGGTGGCAGTCCCAAGATCCACGAGTGGAAGTGGTGGATAGAAGGTGTTTTGTGTTTTTTAAGGTCTCTGGTTGTGTGTGTGTTTGGTGGCCCACGTGGGGCAGGTAGTGCTCAGACGTGGCAGGTGTGAGGGTCTCTGGTGGCAGCGGTGGATGGAAGGTGTTTGGTATTGGTTCGTTGGTTTGGTTGGTAGTTTTGTTGGTGTGGTTCTGTAGCCAGTGAGTTAGATACGCCTGTTTGAAAAACCATGTCTTGTCTTTGGAATTGGGTTGAGTGTGTGTTATGTGATGTGCGGTGATGATGTGTTGAGGTATGAGTCTGGGTGTGTGGATGGAAGGGTGGTGTGTTATGATGTTTGTCCGGTTGTGTGGAAGGAAGGGAAGTGTTAGGAGTGGTCTTCCTATGATATGTTTATTCTCTTGCTAAATCCTTCTCTCTGAATGTATGGTGTGTGACTGCAGGTATGAGGTCATGAATGGAATGCCAGGAGTGTGACTGACTGGAATGTTGAGGGTGTATGAGATTCCAACCAGGGCAGTTGGTAATGATGTAGCCTGGGTGGTGGGAGCCAGTCGGCTTCCCTATGACAATACTTCCTATCTCCTTGTGATGTAACCTGATTAAAGTAATGTGAAGATTACGGCTGACTACCTGAGTGTCCTTTACTAGTACCCTGACTTATGGACATAACAGTGAGGCAGTGAAGAATAAGTTCCCACTATTCAAGGAGGTTCTCCCCAAGAGGGCAGAACAGGGTCCAAGATTTGGGAATAGATTGGTAGCACAGACTACCACGCTAAAGAAGAGTGGCCCTCAGGGGACACCCGTGGGTTAAAATGGATGGATGCACCAGGGGCAACTGGTCAGGGTTGCAAGTACTCACCGACCCTCTGCGCACTCCGGACCAAACTTCAACAGTCGAGTCCACTTGGTTCGCAGGCTCAAATCCTGCAGTTGCGTGGCTCTGCAGCTTTCAGGGGCTGTGTTCCAGGGATGATTCCGTGGTGGGACAATGGCGATTTCTCTGCTCCTGATGAATGGACCAGGCCAATTCTGCTGCAGGGAGTCTGAGGACACGGGCACTTGTGCTACCGAGCTATTGCGAATTCTTGGATCCTGCTCTGCCCTCATTGAGAGACCATCCTCGAATAGTGGGAACTTATTCTTCACTGTGTCACTCACCTTCCTGAGTCGCTACAGCCCTTGAAAGAGACTTAGTTTTGACTTAATTGCACAATCGCATGCACCAGCACTGTAAGCACCTTTGAGCTCAAGGCTCCACTCATCTTAGGTACTAAACTGCCTCTCAAGGTAGTTTTTGATTTGTGAAGGACTGCCACAGAGATATTTGCACTGTATAACCCCTTTCTTTGCGGGTTGTGTAACTGTACTAATTAATATCCCTCTTGGCCATTGGTTACTGTATATATGTTCGCTAGATTAGTGTTGTGTTGGTTTTGTTATTACTGCTGAAAAATTACGCTGTGTTTTACTTAAAAGGCCTTTAATAAATGTATCTATATTTTTAACATACACCTGTTAAAAATATAGAGAGTAATTTGTGGTATTGTTTGCTGTGTGTGCTCATTGTGGGCTTTCGATTTCCCTCAACCTTCCTGAGACCTAGTCTTGACCTCTTCTAATACAACCGTGATTGGTCTGGCTCGCCCGGAGGGTGACCCTGTTCCAAGAAACTAGGCTGGCCCTCTGAACCTCTGCCCACCAATTCAGAGTTCAGAAATCCATTTTAATAAATTGGTGTATAGTGGTGGGATAGGATCGAAGATACCCATTGTTGCGCAATGGTAAAAGTACCCAGATTAGACTTACCCAGGACACATAGTGACCTTAGTAGTAGCGTAGCAGTAAAGGCTAACGACCTATCTTAAAACATGGAAGCAATAACCAACATAACCTTGAATGCTTCCAAGTCAGAAACACTGAGAATGATGTGTACCGAGAGAGGATTATCTTCTCAAGGTACAAAGAGTGAAATGATCCAAAGGATCATGGATTGACAAGAGGTGCAACTCGATGCCATTAACTCAGATGAGCGTACAGAAGGTGGTGGGGCTGCTCTCACTGACAGCTCTAGCAGAGCTGTTGCTGCCATCATCCATGGAGTCCATGAAGACAGGGAGGAGGAAGAGTCCCAAGTTTTGTCTATAGGTTCTGATGCTGAAGCCATGCTTGAATTCAAGAAGCAAGAACTGTTTAAGCAGAAGGAGCTTGAGTTTAACATGGCAAAGCTGAGAGTTGAGCAAGCCGAAAAACAGAAGGGCAGGGATGACCAGTTGGAGCTGGCCAAGATTCAGGCTACAACTGGCTGCTCCAAAGGATCTGGACATGTGTCTGGGTCCTCTCTCATCCAAGATTTCCTAAAGATCTGCTCAGTATGTATGATGAGAAGTAAGACATTATGGACTTGCTGACTGCATTTGAGTATTCATGTGAAGTCCAAGAGGTTGTGGATGCTGACAAGATTGCATGGCTGCTCAGAAGACTACCCCATTCTGGCTGCAGTGCCATTATGGAAATATCTAAGGCTGAAAGTGTAGATTTTGCAAAATTAAAACAACTCTCATCTTAAAGTTTGGGAAGACATTTAAAGAGATTTAGAGAGTACAAAAAGAAAGAATTTAACACTTGGGTTTCCTATGTTACTGATTCCTTGAAAAACGTGACTGCTGGGTTGAAGGCTATAAGGTCACCACCTTTGAGGGTATGACATGTTTAGTCATGCTTGAACATATTTTTGCATCTTGTTCCCCTGAGCTTAAGCAACACTTGGCTGATTCAAAGGAGATAGATCCTAGGAAGCTGGCTAATGCAGCAGATTTGTGGGTGTCACGCAGAGTGTCACATAAGGACATGACTACTCCTGGTAAGCAGGAGGAAGGGAAAAAGCACAAAGATAAGGAGGGTGGGGGATCTGATAAAACGTTCTCCCGAAAGAGCCGCAAAAAGAAATTCAAGGGTAAGTCTCAAGAGAATGTTCAGGGTGGTGGGAGTTATACTCCCAGACAGAACTCTGGTTATAGAAAGCCTCCTTATGTCCCAAGACCCAGTGGATCCTGTCTTGTGTGAAGGGGTACCCCAGATGTAAGGTCAAAACCTTGGGGGTTCACTCTGTGAGTCTGGCCTTCCCCTCCTATGAGTAGGAAGAGATCACAGGGACATCCTTCTCCTCAGACTCCTTCTGCAGTGGGATAGAATCTGAGGTAGTGACTAAGCTTCCCTTGGACCCTGAGGAGAATGCGTGGACTGTTGGAGTGAGTGACAGAGAATGCAGCCTGAGAGAATGTTGATGTATGAGTGGTGATCTGTCAGAGTCAGTTGGAGATGTAGACCCTTAAGAGAGGATGCCGGTGCATGTTGCCTTTAACTTATGTGAACCTGACCTTATGTACCTGATGTAACGTACAAGGAGCTTATTAAAGGAGTCACTGGTGCATCCCTCGATGTCAGAGTCATCATTGGCCAGGACCCATCTTTACAAATGCCTTGTCTCTCTCCAAATCTCATTTGTTTTTAATAACTCTTTTCTTTCTCGCTTTCAATCTGGTTTCCACCATATGTACTCAACTGAAACTGCTCTTCTCTCAGTTCTAGACTCGCTACTCACAAACCGTTGCTCTAAACATTCATCTATTCTCATTTTAATTGATCCTTCTGCTGCTTTTGGTAATCTTGATCACTCACTTCTACTAGCCTCTCTATCTTCCTTTCTTTCTCTGGTTCTGTTCTTTCCACGTTTGAATCTTACCTATCCAATCAGACCTTCTCTGTCTCTTGGGGTGGGACAACCTTTGTCTCTCATCCTCTTGCTCATGGTGTCCCACAAAGGTCAGTCTTAGGGCCTTTTCTTTTTCCTCTTCTCCTCTTGTTAACATTATCTCTTCTTATGGTCTATCTCACCACTTCTACGCTGATGACGCCCAGCTCTTTCTGTCTTTCTCATCCTTCTCTTCTGATATTCATACCCAGCTTTATTTGTGTTTAATGCCCATCAAATCATGGATGTCCTCCCATTACTTCACACTTAATTGCACAATAACAGAATTACTCTTTTTTCCGTCTACTACTATTCCCTCTCCTACAGCTCCTTCATTTGTCTCATTTCCTCCATCATAACTTCTCTTTGTATCCACTGCTTGTAATCTGGGACTCTACTTTGATTCTGCTCTATAATTTAAACATCATATCTCTATTTCCTCTCAAGCTTGCCGCTATCATCTATTTAATATTAAAAAAGGTTCGATCATTCCTAACTTTTGGCACAACTAAACTCCTCATATCTTCTTTAATTTTTCTGCGTCCCTTCTATTGCTCCACTGTACTCTTTGGTGTTCCTACTTCTCAACTTGTCAATGCTGCTATTCGAGTACTTTTTCGTTGGACTCCACGTGAATGAATATTATCTGCTCTTCTCACTCTGGGCTGGCTCCCCTTCCATGCACAGCTTACATTTAATGATCTTTGTTTGGTATTTAAATCACTATAAGTTCTTACTCCTGACTACCTTTCTTCACTGGTCTCATTTTACACTCCCTCCCAGTCCCTTCGCTCTAACTCCCTGTTTCGACTTGTAGTTACAGCCCTTCCTTGCGCTCAATAACGCTTTTGCACACTTGCTCACCTTGCCCCCCTGCACTGGAATCTTCTTCCTCTTTCTCTATATTCGATCACCTCGTCTTCTTCATTTCGCAAATCACTGAAAAAAATCTGATCCAGCAGGGCTGATCCAGCAGGGCTGGGGCTGATCCAGCAGGGCTGATCCAGCAGGGCTGGGGCTGATCCAGCAGGGCTGATGCAGCAGGGCTGATTCCGGGCACCCAATGTCAATCTTCATTGAGTTTCACTTGTGTACCGTTTTCATATATTTTTGCTATGTCAAGCGCTTTGGATTAAAGCACTATATAAATACCAGATAAATACAAATACAGTCTGCAACGTTAAAAACTTACCCAGACACAAACCTATTTCCTCCTACAGAAGGCACCTCCATTGGCTTCCTGTGGAAGCTCGGATTCATTTCAAGACCTTGACAATAGTACACAAATGCCTATATGGTCAAGCACCCGGCTACCTTAAAGACTATGTCAAGGAACCTTGCTCGGCTAGATTCAGTAGATCGAGTGATGGGGTCTGTTTATCTGTCCCTAGGAGTGAGCGCGCTAGAGGCATGGGCAGATCTCTTGACATCCAAGCTGCCACCCTATGGAACAAACTTCCTAAAATCTTGTGTACCGAAAACAATCTACTGAAATTCAGGAAAGGAGTGAAACTATTGTTTTTGGATAAACTCATCACCTGCGTCTCCCCCACCCCCTGTTTCCTCGTCTCTTCTTTCCCTTAGTCTTTGTTTCTCTGCGCCCTGATGCCTGCAGGCTCTGGCGTATTACAAATTGACAAAGACAAATCATGCCCTCGGAAGGAATAAACTTTGAAAGGCAAAGAGGCTTGGACACGGAAGGCCCTGATGCTAATGATTTAACTGTATCCTCGTGCTTCTGAAACCAGAGACTGTGCTAAGCTCGAGTGTACCGCCTTGCCTGTGCTGGAAACGTGGGGAAGGGAGGCCACCGGCCTGAGCATCCTGACATATTGTTTTGGGAACAGATAAGATAGTGTGTGGGGGCTGAACCGTAGCTGGATGTGCTCTAGCCATCAGCTTTTATTGGGTGCTTTGCTGTATCGACAGCACTTGGAGGTATTCCCCTTAACCTTTTCTTCCAAAATCTACAGTAATTGTGTCTGTGCTTTCATCTTGCGCATTAACCCCTTGAGTATGAGTTCCCCTATCTCATGCAAATATACACAGGGGGCCTCATTACGACCCAGGCGTTAAGGGGTTAACGGCGCCGTAAAAGGTTGCAGCGCCGTTAACCACTTGACACCTAATTACGAGGTCCCTTTGCGGGTCCCGACCATAACAGCTGTTTTTTACCAGCCGTTAAGGATTGGACCCGCAAAGGGACAATGGAGGTAATTACGGTACCGCAATTTGCAGTACCGTAATTAGCACCTTCCCCATTCCCATTGAGCCCTATGGGGACAAAAATGGGAATGGGGAAGGGCCAATGGTGAATGGGGAATTACCGCCCCGCCAACCTTGGAATGGGGCGGTAATTCCGCCATCCACCCTGGCGCAATCGGTAAAATACCGGCATCAACCATGGCGCTAATAGCACCATGGTTAACGCCTGAGCCGTAATGACCCCCAAGGTCTAACATATTTGGCCCATTAGTTTAATATCTTGAGGACGGCCGACACGTGTTTCAACACCTGTGATGTGTGCCCATATTATCATCAAAGAAAGTAATCCTAATTGTGTGCTAAGTTAAATGTCTGGACGTTAAATGACAGTGTCCCCAGTGATATGCCTTTACTATTTTATCACGCATGTTCTATGTTACAACGTAGACACTTGCCCAGTAAGGATGGATATCTTACCAACTGTATTATGGGTTGGAATATCTGTTGGTACAATAAGATTAGGACTTAATATTCTCATATGAGCATACGTAATTCACTTGCCACATGTTCGTGTTTGGTCACTTACCCACCTGTTCTGGTGATCAAGCAAACTGAGTTACTAGTTAATACAAAGGTCCATCTACTCATTTTCCTTCCGTATATGATGTTCTTATAGCTGTACATTAGATAGTGTTTTAGGTTCTGATCTCTGGGAACTAATATTTGTTATCTGTAACTAGATATAAGAACATAATATATCTTGGACATGAGGTTCTATTTAGAAGCTAAAAGCATTGGGACTTGAGCTCTAGGCCTTTGGGTCTTGGACCTAGGTTCTACTCAGACGCTAGAGCTATTGGGACTTGAGCTCTAAGCCTTTGGGTCTTGGGCATTAGGTTCTACTCAGTAGCTATAGCTATTGGGACTTGAGCTGCAGGCAATTGGATGTTGGGCCTTAGATTGTACCTGGTAGCTAGGGGCATTGGGATTGGAGCTGTTTGCAATGTGATCTTGGAATTTAGGTTCTACTCAGAAGCTAGAAGCATTGGGACTTGAGCTCTAGACATTCAGATTTCGGGCATTAGGTTCTACTTGGAGGCTAGAGGCATTGGGACTTGAGCTCTAGACATTCAGATCTCGGGCATTAGGTTCTACTTCGAGGCTAGAGGCATTGGGACTTGAGCTGCAGGCATTTGGATAGTGGACCGTAGGTTCTACTTGGATGCTAGAGGCATTGGGACCTGAGCTCTAGGCATTCAGATCTCGGGCATTAGGTTCTACTTGGAGGCTAGAGGCACTGGGACTTGAGCTCTAGACATTCAGATCTCGGGCATTAGGTTCTACTTGGAGGCTAGAGGCACTGGGACTTGAGCTCTAGACATTCAGATCTCGGGCATTAGGTTCTACTTGGAGGCTAGAGGCACTGGGACTTGAGCTGCAGGCATTTGGATAGTGGACCGTAGGTTCTACTTGGATGCTAGAGGCATTGGGACTTGAGCTCTAGGCATTCAGATCTCGGGCATTAGGTTCTACTTGGAGGCTAGAGGCACTGGGACTTGAGCTCTAGACATTCAGATCTCGGGCATTAGGTTCTACTTGGAGGCTAGAGGCACTGGGACTTGAGCTCTAGACATTCAGATCTCGGGCATTAGGTTCTACTTGGAGGCTAGAGGCACTGGGACTTGAGCTCTAGACATTCAGATCTCGGGCATTAGGTTCTACTAGGAGGCTAGAGGCATTGGGACTTGAGCTGCACCCATTTGGATAGTGGACCGTAGGTTCTACTTGGATGCTAGAGGCATTGGGACTTGAGCTCTAGGCATTCAGATCTCGGGCAGTAGAGTCTACTCGGTGGCTAGAGGTATTGGGACTTGAACTGTTTGTATATAAACCTCTGTTTCAAATATTTCATTACTCCTCCATCATGACACCATTTTCCCTAGTGATCCATACCTGATAGGCCTCCTTCACCCAGCACTTCCCTGTATACAATTAAAGCTGCTTAACTGGAAAGTCAAGCAGTGTGAGGTTTAGCGTTTCCACGCAGACACACGTGGGATTGCCGTCACTGTCTCCGAGTAACCCAACAGTGCTGCCGTGACAGTGCTGCAGTGACAGTGCTGTAGTGACAGTGATCTGTACACATCACAGTGGCAGTTCACCAGGGTGGTTGCACGCAGGGGCAGCACACCTTTTCATTTTTACTTATTACAAAGAGTGCGTCTCCAATGTGCAGTGGCAAGGTTTGCAACCAGTGCATCGTGTCAATGTTTGGTCTTTATTCTTTCCTTTTGTCAGAACATTCGGATCCTCCTATAGGATTGTGGTGCAGCGTTGTGCACAGTGTGCATTGTGATTATGTTACGGTTCACCACAGATTCAGATTTTTTTGTCTCATGGTTGCCAAGGGGTAAAAAGAATGTAATGGTGTTTCCATCCATCTGACTGGTACCTGGCATGATGACAAGCATTGCCACCTGGGTAAATGCAAAGTCCTACCCACACTAGGCATAGCTTCAGTACCACCCATCCTTCGGGGTGCTGGGGAATCCCTTATCACAAGGGTAGGGGGAAAGAGGTCATCTGCTATATAACCACTTGTTCTCCGGCTAGAACCAGCAGCAGTTGGCTCCAGGATGGGAAGGGGCATTGCAGCCCCCTTTAACACCTCACCAGAATATAACGTGATATCAGCAGCGACAGCCCGGAGAGGGAGATCATGGACTGTTTGCTTGGTCATTTCAATTCAGGGTAATGACCTACACACAGTAGAGGGGTCAGACAACAACATGTAATTGACAAAGTGAATGCTCCGGGGATATAACAAGCTGGCCTTGGTGGTTGCCTGCGGGTAATCAAGTGGGGGCTGGGGGTTTATTAGGGTCAGGTGAGTGAATAGGAGAGGGGTCAGCAGGGGAGTTGCTAGGTCTGGAAAAGACCCGGGGCTAAGCTGATGTCGGAACTGTTGGGACTGGGGGCTAGCTAGTCTTTTGGCTGTAGCTCCTGAGATTCTATCCGGGGCTACAACCAAAAGATCAGGGGCTATAGCCCCCTTAGCCCCCCCTAGCAACGCCCCTGGGGGTCAGTCTGGTTGGGCATGCCACTGAAACAGATTCTCGGCACATGATTGTTGGAACTCTTCTCCAACACATTTGCTGCACACTTCATGCACTCAAAAAAGGTTAACTGTGTGAGTGCAGCTTGCTATGTCTTTTGTGCATAGTTACTGTGCAAATCTGCAGAGCAGGGCAACATGCGATGTGAAACCTGGCCCTCTGTGGTTAGTCTGGCGCCTTCCGTAAACATGCATTAGTAATCCTGTGGCAGTTAGTTGGGCTTGCACGAGTGTGTATGTCCTAGACACATCTGAATAAGAACAACTCACAAGATTGTGACATCATATTTCATTCCATGGTTTATTTACCCCCCCCACAGCATCCCAGACTCGCAGGCATGAGTCCCAGAAGGTCATTACACAGACACACACTCCTAATTGGCAGCCATGGTGTTCTTGATCCAGGTGGTGTAATTGCAGACCTTGGTGTAGACGCCGGGGTAATTCCTCATAGCACATCCTTTCCCCCAGGAGACGACGCCCTGGAGTTGCCCATTGCAGACCACGGGGCCACCGGAGTCACCCTGGAGGGCAGAAAGCGAGAGAGTGGTCAGAGGTTCTCACACATGCTGCTCACCCGCTACCTCACTGTTAGCTCCCGCTCCCCTCTATCGGTCCCTTACAATCTGCTCCCTCGCCGCGTACGTCCCCCATGACATTGTACAGCGCTGCGCTGCTTCCTCAAGTTAGGTACATGCTAAAAAAGTATAATAATAATAATAATACTAATAATAATAATAATAATAATAATAATAATAATAATAATAATAATAATAATGATACTAATAATAATAATAATGATAATAATAATACTACTACTACTAATACTAATAATAATGATAATAATACTAATAATAATGATAATAATAATACTAATAATACTAATAATAATAATAATAAAAATGATAATAATAATACTAATAATAATAATAATAATAATACTAATAATATGAATGATAATACTAATACTAATGATAATACTAATAATAATAATAATGATAATAATAATAATAATAATACTAATAATAATACTAATAATATGAATGATAATACTAATAATAATAATAATAATAATAATAATGATGATAATAATAAAAATGATAATAATAATAATAATAATAATACTAATGGTAATACTAATAATAATGATAATAATAATAATAATAAAAATGATGATAATAATATTAATACTAATGCTAATACTAATAATAATAATACTAATAATAATAATAATAATAATGATAATACTAATAATAATAATAATAACAATAATAATAATAATACTAATGATAATAATAATAATAATAATAATAATAATAATAATAATAATAATAATAATAATGATAATACTAATAATAATAATAATAAGTGAGGGTCTTTACCGAGTCTGTGGAAGTGAAGGACTTGTAGATAGCAATCATAGATCATTCATGAGAGCATTAGTGTAGTATTATACATGTTTTGCACCAGTGCAAGCCCTATTAGCGGTACAGTAAAAATAATCCTAGTGAAAAAAAAACTATTCTTTCAATGCATTCTTGCACCACTGCAATGTTTGCCCTAGTCACGAGCCTTTGCCCTGGTGCAAACATACGTTGGAACAATATAACTTCAACGCTTGCCTTGGGGGTGGGACATGGCCGATAATAGCCTGCCAGACTGAGCCAGAAAGGGGTGAGCACAGCGAGGGGGTCTCACATTGGCTGAGGGCCATTACTAGCAATGTCCGCCCATTAAGGAGTTAGTTAGCGCTATTAGCAGTCCAAGACCTGTCGACCCGATTTCTCCAATAAAGACAAACATAAAATGGCTGCACACTATGTCCCTTTTCTATGTCTAGCGTGGGTGGGCATGTGGTGAGGTGGCAGCTTTAAAGCTGGAAGGAGTGGAATCAAGTAAGTGGGGGTGTGAGGATTGAAGGGGTGCATTAGAGGCACAAAGAGTATGAGGAGTGGGGGTATGAGGATTGAAGGGGAGAATTAGAGGTGCAGAGAGTATGAGGAGTGGGGGTGTGAGGATGGAAGGGGTGGGTTAGAGGTACAGAGAGTATGAGGAGTGGGGGTGTGAGGACTGAAGGGGTGCATTAGAGGCGCAAAGAGTATGAGGAGTGGGGGGTATGAGGATTGAATGGCTGGATTAGAGGTGCAGAGAGATTGAGGAGTGGGAGTCTGAGGATGGAAGGGGTGGATTACAGGTGCAGGGAGTATGAGGAGTGGTGGTATGAGGATTGAAGGGGTGGATTAGAGTTGCAGAGAGTATGAGGAGTGGGGGTGTGAGGAGTGAAGGGATGGATTACAGGGGCAGAGGGTATGCGGAGTGGGGGTATGAGGATTGAAGAGGTGGATTAGAGGTGTAGAGACTATGAGGAGTGAGGGTATGAGGATCGACGGGGTGGATTAGAGACGCAGAGAGTATGAGGAGTGGGGGTATGAGGATGGCGTGGATTAGAGGTGCAGAGAGTATGAGGAGTGGGGGTGTGAGGATGGAAGGGGTGGGTTAGAGGTGCAGACAGTATGAGGAGTGGGGGTATGAGGATTGAAGGGGTGGATTAGAGGTACAGAGAGTATGAGGAGTGGGGATATGAGGATTGAAGGGGAGGATTAGAGGTGCAGAGAGTATGAGGAGTGGGGGTGTGAGGATGGAAGGGGTGGGTTAGAGGTACAGAGAGTATGAGGAGTGGGGGTGTGAGGATGGAAGGGGTGGGTTAGAGGTACAGAGAGTATGAGGAGTGGGGGTGTGAGGATTGAAGGGGTGGATTAAAGGTGCAGGGAGTTTGAGGAGTGGGGGCATGAGTATTGAAGGGGTGGATTAGAGGTGCAGAGAGTATGAGGAGTGGTGGTGTGAGGAATGAAGGGGTGGATTAGAGGTGCAGAGAGTATGAGGCGTTGGGGTATGAGGATTGAAGCGGTGGATTAGAGGTGCAGAGAGTATGAGGGTGAAACGGAATGGGGCCTAATATTCCGGCACATGCAAATGGTGGTCCAGGTTGACAGGCACAGGATAAAGTGGAAGGCACCCAATTACTGATAGTTTGCACCTGTGTCATACACATCTTCCCCGGGTGCTAACATGTGTTTTTTGCCTTAGAGCTAATTGGTCTTGCACTGTTGCAAAGTTTCTGTTATACCACTTCCCCCATGAGTCCCTTATTGGGTAGGGGATTCGTTTTCATCAGCAAAATCATTAGACAGAGAAAAAAGACTACTACTGAAATTCTTTGTTATGATTTTTTCTTTGGGAACACATGATGCAAGCAAAGGAAACACTCCTTAAAATATTGCACCAGAATGAATTCTGGTAAATGTTGTTCAAGGGCATCGACAGCATATGTTCAGTCATTGTATATCTAGATCAGGGTTTTCCAACTCCAGGCCTCGAGGGCCAGAAACATGTCGGGTTTTCAGTATACCCCTAATTAATATGCATGGGATACATTTGCATGCAATGATTCTGAATGCATGTACATTTGTTGTCATTAATATTAATGAGGGATGTCCTGAAACCCATCAGGATTCCGTCCCTTGAGGCCTAGAGGTGGACTACCCTGCTCTAGAGGCTCTTATTTTCTAGAGAGCTTTCAAAAGCAATCAATATACCCCTAGCCCCTATGGCTCATGGCGGCCGCAGACCAATTAGTAACTTGCCAATGGCAGTGGTGAATAATTTAGATGGATTTGGTACCTGGCAAGAGTCCTTTCCTCCTTCGATGAATCCAGCGCAGAACATGTTGCTGGTGATCTGCCCCGGGTAGGCGTTGGTGCACTGGCTCGAGGACAAGATGGGGGCGTTCAGGCACTGCAGTTGGCTGGGGTAGTTAGCTATGAAAGAAGGCAGTGGGAAAAAACACTTTTCATGGTTGCTCTTGCCAAGCAGACACAATGGAGATACATTACACCTGCCGGCTTTTGCAGAACTCCCCAACCCCTGCATGTGTACAAGTGACATCACTGCATAAGAAGGCAACAGGAGACAACAACCCCTTAGGAAGAAAGGCCCCTGCTGGAGGGAGAGTCAATGTGTGATGGAAGGCAGCTGCTGGAGGGAGAGTCCATGTGTGATTGAAGGCAGGTGCTTGAGGGAGAGATAATGTGTGATGGGAGGCAGCTGCTGGAGGGAGAGTCAATGTGTGATTGAATGCCCCTGCTTGAGGGAAAGTGGATATGTGATGGAAGATTCCTGCTGGAGGGAGAGTGAATGTGTGATGGAAGGCGCCTGCTGGAGGGAGAGTCAATGTGTGATGGAAGGCAGCTGCTGGAGGGAGAGTCCATGTGTGATGGAAGGCAGCTGCTGGAGGGAGAGTCCATGTGTGATTGGAGGCCCCTGCTGGAGGGAGAGCCAATGTGTGATTGAAGGCCCCTGCTTGAGGGAGAGTGGATATGTGATTGAAGATTCCTGCTGGAGGCAGAGTGAATGTGTGATGGAAGGCACCTGCTGGAGGGAGAGTGGATGTGTGATTGTAGGCTCCTGCTTGAGGGAGAGTCAATGCATGATTGAAGGTTCCTGCTTGACGTAGAGTCAATGTGTGATTGAAGGCAGCTGCTGGAGGGAGAGTCAATGTGTGATTGAAGGCCCCTGCTTTAGGGAGAGTGGATATTTGATGGAAGGCAGCTGGTGGATGGAGAGCCAATGTGTGATTGAAGGACCCTGCTTGAGGGAGAGTCAATGTGTGATTGAAGGCAGCTGCTTAAGGGAGAGTGGACATGTGATGGAAGGCCCCTGCTGGAGGGAAAGTCAATGTGTGATGGAAGGCAGCTGCTTGAGGGAGAGTCAATGTGTGATGGAAGGCAGCTGCTTGAGGGAGAGTAAATGTGTGATGGAAGGCAGCTGTTGGAGGAAGAGTCAATGTGTGATTGAAGGCATCTGCTGGAGGGAGAGTCAATGTGTGATTGCAGGCACCTGCTGGAGGGAGAGTCAATGTGTGATGGAAGGCAGCTGCTTGAGGGAGAGTCAATGTGTGATGGAAGGCTGCTGCTTGAGGGAGAGTCAATGTGTGATGGAAGGCAGCTGCTGGAGGAAAAGTCAATGTGTGATTGAAGGCAGCTGCTTCAAGGAGAGTAGACATGTGATGGAAGGCCCCTGCTGGAGGGAAAGTCAATGTGTGATGGAAGGCAGCTGCTTGAGGGAGAGTCAATGTGTGATGGAAGGCAGCTGCTGGAGGGAGAGTCAATGTGTGATTGCAGGCACCTGCTGGAGGGAGAGTCAATGTTTGATGGAAGGCAGCTGCTGGAGGGAGACTGAATGTGTGATTTAAGGCAGCTTGCTGCATTCCAGACCTGCTGGCTGCCTATTGGTCAGTCTGGGGAGTGTGTTGTGCAGTTGTTTGGACACCCACACATGCACAGATTTAATGTCCTGTGGGCGAAGTGAATCTCTCTGACACAGAAAATGCTTCCAAATAGGACATTAAAGTCTTTTTAATGTAAAACTCTGTTTTACTATCCCATAATACTCTCTTCATAGGCTTTCAAGTTCCTTTTTACAATATGTTTTACGGGAGTCATTGTGCTTCCAGTATCTTGATATTTCTGTCTGATATCAGCAATGACCTTCAGTCTATTCCAGTTATGCAGATAAAGAGACAGGTTCCAGGACAAAATGTTGTTTTGAGTTCCCATGAAAAGTTCTTTCTGCAAATGTACTAAATATTGACATTTGTAAATCATATTACATATAATCATGCTTGTGCAATTAAACGAAAGAAACGAATCAATGTTCATAGCACTTTGAAAAGAGGTTAATTTCTATTTTTGACGTTTGCAAAATTGAACAAGGATCAGGGAAAAGGCGGCAACACAGTCACCAACCTCAGAGCTGTAGTTTTGGGGATTCACTGAAGCTGGCACACATAGCAGAGATGCCCCAGGAGGCTGGTATATATAAATGCAAGTTATTTTGTTTAAGTTACAGGGCAAGTTGGGAAGAAAGAGGCAGGAGCTAGACATTATGCATCCTCTGTAGTCAGATCTCCCAGCCTGAATAATCAACTGCCAGTCCTGGAACCCTGATGACCTCTAGGGTTCCAGGCTACCTCATAACATTCTACTGCCTGCATTGGTGCACACAACACAGGCAGATGCTACAAGAGCCAGGCTCCCACCAGAAGAGGAACCTGCTGAAGGGGGCTCTCACCCGATTCAGAAGGCTGTAGCCGAGTCCTTAGGGGCTGGATCTGCCATGGGGGTGAGGGGACTGATAATATCTCAACTCTGCCAACTAGAAAAGCTGGCACTGGAAGTACCAGTATTGCCGAGGCCTGCATTGCAGGCAAGATGTCCAACAAAATTGAGGCCAACTCTAAGGTGAGGCTGGGAGGATTAGTCAGGGGCAACACGCTCATCTTGGAAACAAGACAACGCAGAGCAAAATACAGGTTCAATTCCCGGGTCCATGCTTAGAAACCTCTGGGTATTAAGCACGTAATAAATAACCAATTACAATAAACCTGGTTGGATTTCGCTGGAGGTCCCTTACGACTCAATGGTGTGTGGGGTGGAAAAAGGGGGCAACCACATGCCCCCATTCTGCCCAGTGGAGGCATCTCTGTCTTGCTGTTTCACAGACTCGCAAGGGGAAGTGGATGGGCAGGAGGGGAAACTGTTTACTCTGCCTATCCCTCAACCACCCCCCATCAGAACCCGCTAAATGACTTTCAATAATCCCCCCACCCCACCCAGGCATCGTCAACCACAAAGGCACGTTCATCTCACGCGGGTAAGCATTTTGCACTGGGGCCGTTCTATTTAATGTACTTTAGCACCTAAAAGGTGTTCAGTTGTGACACATCTCTGCACAAAGTGAGGACACACAACACCTCACAAGATACATTCACAAGACTCCCATCTTCCCAGGTTTAGTTATGAGCGGATTCAAGCTAATTGTGCATATGAACTTTAAAATAATGTAACAAATATTGGTCATCTCAATACCATTTTCATATAAGGCTAAAGGGTTAATGACTACTATGGTTCTGTGTATAGAGGCAATGTTGCTATAGCGCGTTTTCAGCGGCTCCTACATCTCTCATTTAGTAAAGAGGAAGGGGGCCAGAGCTCTGACCAGGCCAATATGAAAGTGAGTGCATCAGAGCCTTCAATATCAAGGCATGGTCGCAGCCAGTACCACTGTGTCAACATCCCACCACTACGCCATTGCTCCAGAACCACCATTGCCCCAGTCCCTGGTCACTTACAGCCACTTCCATTGTGTCAACATCCCACCACTGTGACATTGCTCCAGAACCCCCATTTCCCCAGTCCCATGTCACAGCCAACTCCACAGTGTCAACATCCCACCACTGTGCCATTACTCTAGAACCCCTATTGCCCCCGTCCCTGGTCACTTACAGCCACTTCCATCGTGTCAACATCCCACCACTATGCCATGGCTCTAGAACCCCCATTGCCCCAGATCCTGGTCACTTACAGCTACTCCACTGTGTCAACATCGCACCACTAGGCCATTGCTCCAGAATCCCCATTGCCCCAGTCCCTGGTCACTTACAGCCACTCCACTGTGTCAACATCCCACCACTATGCCATGGCTCCAGAACCCCCATTGCCCCAGACCCTGGTCACTTACAGCCACTCCACTGTGTCAACATCCCACCACTATGCCATTGCTCCAGAACCCCCATTGCCCCAGTCCCTGGTCACTTACAGCCACTACCACTGTGTCAACATCCCACCACTGTCTCATTGCTCCAGAACCCCCATTGCCCCAGTCCCTGGTCACTTACAGCCACTTCCACTGTGTCAACATCCCACCACTATGCCATTGCTCCAGAACCCCCCATTGCCCCAGTCCCTGGTCACTTATAGCCACTTCCACTGTGTCAACATCCCACCACTATGCCATTGCTCCAGAATCCCCATTGCCCCAGACCCTGGTCACTTACAGCTACTCCACTGTGTCAACATCCACCACTACGCCATTGCTCCAGAACCCCCATTGCCCCAGACCCTGGTCACTTACAGCTACTTCCACTGTGTCAACATCCCACCACTATGCCATTGCTCCAGAATCCCCATTGCCCCAGACCCTGGTCACTTACAGCCACTGCCGGAGGTGTTTCCCCAACCGGATATCAGACACTGTGTTCCGGTGGCAGCACAGCCAGTTGGCAGGGCGACGGCCTTCACGTAGCTGTTGAGCGTCGCTGCGCGGGACAGCTTGATGAGCATGATGTCGTTATCCAGGTTCCGGGAGTTGTAGCTGCCATGTCTGATGACCTTGACAGAGTCAATGAATTGTTCGGTGCCTTCATTGGAGTTGATGTTGTGCTCGCCGAGCCTCACCTGAATGCGCCTAAAATAAATTTCATAAGCATTAATATTGTATTATTTGTAAGATGAGTGGTCATATGATTTCCTGTCTAAACATTTACATATATTTTATGAATCATATATGTTTTTCATGCCTTTGACTGATAGGCGGGAGTAAGCATCTTAGTAACACCTCAAAAGGTCCAATCAGGACTGAGCAACATCCTTGCCCCTTTAATGCCTACGTTGTGTCCAGAGTTGGCTTTCCAAAGGCTGGCAGCAGATTCAATAGAGTCAGCATCTCTTCATGTGACCCAGTGCCGCATACTTAAGTCAACACGGGCAAAGCGGGTACTCCTGTGGAGTGGGGCACAGGTTTCCTTCCTGTCAAAGTGTGACATTATCTATGAATTGTGGGACTGGAATTCTGGTGCTAGGAATTGCAGAAGGAGTCAAAGAGGGTGGAATATGGCGGGTCTGAGGGGTAACTGCTGCATGCATTCATGTTCTGTGGAAGGTACTTTGTGCACAAACCCACAAGTGACCTCACTACTTTGAGTGGCAAGGTTGCCAGCACATACCTTAGTGTCCAGGGTTAGGCAAGGTTCATATGACTCGAGCTGAATCTGTAGGGCAGACGCTGCCAAGATTTGCTCATCAGTAGGAGGAGTTATGTGGAATGCGCTTGGCGTGATGGCGCGCTTGGCTCCTGAAAATGATGAGTCTGGAGTGGTGTTGCCAGGGTTGAGCCCAAAGGTTTATTTGAAGTCGAATGTCTATCATTTCCGGCTGAATGTGTGTCCAGGGCATTGTGGGCATTCAACATGCTGCAATATCCAGCAGTAGAACTTGCCGCTACTTGCTGCAGATGGATAGAATAAGTTCTGTGGTGCGGCGTGTATAGCCTTCAAGGCGCTCTGTAGATTGCAGCATATGCAAGGCATGGCCAATTGCTCCCTTCCCCTTGGTAACTGGAAGCAACATCTAAAGGGTATCGTTTTTAGAGGTCTACATTTATGGTTGTATGAGGGCAAGTGCACAGTTCAAGGCAAGGTGACTTAATGCGTCACTGCTCATGCCCGAGGGTTTGACACTCCCTAACATGGGGCAATAGTTGCTCTCAAGAGGTGCAGCCCTTCTAGGAATGCAATGAAGAGATCCAGGATCCAGGACACCCTTTGCACTTTATTTACAGGAATGTTTGTGGAGAACGAGTAGGATGAGTGTGAATACCAGCATACTAGCCAAGGGGCAGAGGAGAGGTCTAGCTCGCCAGACAAGAGGTGACAGTGAAATAAAATCAGTAACAGGTCAAAGTAAGTGTTAGGCGCCCCGCACCCCAGAGGTCCCAGTGTCGAGGGACTGACCTTACCTGTGCAGAGAGCCTGAAGGCTCTAGACGCAATGGTGCAGATGTTGTCACAGTGCTGGATGCACTGGAGGACAGACGGGCTCCCTGATTCCTCGACGGCCCATGCAGATGCGCTCCGCCATCTTGCGATCTGGGCACATGCCCATTGAGCCATGGTCATGGGTCCATGCATGAGCATCAGGGAGCGTCCTAGCATTGCTAGGAGACAGGCGGTTATGACTGCGCTGTCATCTTGGGCTATTTAAGCTTGACTTAGATGGCGATCCTCACATCTCAACTTCTCCTGTTGTGCTTCACTCCTTTTACTTCCTCTTCCCTCGGTCTCCTGTTCTTGGAGTTCTGTCTTCGTCCTGTTGCTCCAGACAGTTCCTCTCACTTGTTTCTTAGGTCCTTCACCTTCTGCTCTGTGGTTCCTGCTCCTTCCAGCTTTCTTTCTATCTTGTGGCCCAGCTCAGTGCATTGCACCGTTCTTCTGCCACTACCATCCGTGGAATCACTCCGTGGCGCAGCGAGGCTCGCTCTGCTTCGTGTCGGTGAGTCTGGGCAATCATCTTGTGCCATTTGCTCCTCGTTTTCTCAAGGCTTCCACACCATTGTGGTGTTGCCGCCTTCTCACCACTCCAGGATCACAGTTACGAGGCGCCGGCGTTCGAAGTTCTCGACAGAAAGACTAGATTAAATCTAAGAAACTTGAAGGTTAAAGACATCCAGCTCAGATGTTTCTTTAGAGTGGAGGTGCAGTGAGATGGTATTAGAAAGGAATAGTTGTGTAACTGCAGGGCTGAAGGCCAGAAGGGTAGGGTGCAGTCTCTTATAAGGCACAGCAGGAGGAAGGCCATAAGGGTAGGGTGCAGTCTCTTATAAGGCACAGCAGGATGAAGGGTAGGGTGCAGTCTCTTATAAGGCACAGCAGGAGGAAGGCCATAAGGGTAGGGTGGAGTCTCTTATAAGGCACAGCAGGAGGACGGCCATAAGGGTAGGGTGGAGTCTCTTATAAGGCACAGCAGGGCTGAAGTCCATAAGGGTAGGCTGCAGTCTCTTATAAGGCACAGCAGGAGGAAGGCCATAAGGGTAGGGTGCAGTCTCTTATAAGGCACAGCAGGAGGACGGCCATAAGGGTAGGGTGTAGTCTCTTATAAGGCACAGCAGGAGGAAGGCCATAAGGGTAGGGTGCAGTCTCTTATAAGGCACAGCAGGAGGAAGGCCATAAGGGTAGGGTGCAGTCTCTTATAAGGCACAGCAGGAGGAAGGCCATGAGGGTAGGGTGCAGTCTCTTATAAGGCACAGCAGGAGGAAGGCCATAAGGGTAGGGTGCAGTCTCTTATAAGGCACAGAAGGAGGAAGGCCATAAGGGTAGGGTGGAGTCTCTTATAAGGCACGCCAGGCTGAAGGCCATAAGGGTATGGTGTAGTCTCTTATAATGCACAACAGGAGGAAGGCCATAAGGGTAGGGTGCAGTCTCTTATAAGGCACAGCAGGAGGAAGGCCATGAGGGTAGGGTGCAGTCTCTTATTAGGCACAGCAGGAGGAAGGCCATAAGGTTAGGGTGGAGTCTCTTATTAGGCACAGCAGGAGGAAGGCCATGAGGGTAGGGTGGAGTCTCTTATAAGGCACAGCAGGAGGAAGGCCATGAGGGTAGGGTGGAGTCTCTTCTAAGGCACATCAGGATGAAGGCCATGAGGGTAGGGTGGAGTCTCTTATAAGGCACAGCAGGAGGAAGGCCATGAGGGTAGGGTGGAGTCTCTTCTAAGGCACATCAGGATGAAGGCCATGAGGGTAGGGTGCAGTCTCTTATTAGGCACAGCAGGAGGAAGGCCATAAGGGTAGGGTGCAGTCTCTTATAAGGCACAGCAGGATGAAGGCCATGAGGGTAGGGTGGAGTCTCTTCTAAGGCACAGCAGGAGGAAGGCCATGAGGGTAGGGTGCAGTCTCTTATAAGGCACAGCAGGAGGAAGGCCATGAGGGTAGGGTGGAGTCTCTTCTAAGGCACAGCAGGAGGAAGGCCATGAGGGTAGGGTGTAGTCTCTTATAAGGCACAGCAGGAGGAAGGCCATGAGGGTAGGGTGTAGTCTCTTATAAGGCACAGCAGGATGAAGGCCATGAGGGTAGGGTGGAGTCTCTTCTAAGGCACAGCAGGAGGAAGGCCATGAGGGTAGGGTGGAGTCTCTTCTAAGGCACATCAGGATGAAGGCCATGAGGGTAGGGTGGAGTCTCTTATTAGGCACAGCAGGAGGAAGGCCATGAGGGTAGGGTGGAGTCTCTTCTAAGGCACAGCAGGATGAAGGCCATAAGGGTAGGGTGGAGTCTCTTATTAGGCACAGCAGGAGGAAGGCCATGAGGGTAGGGTGCAGTCTCTTATTAGGCACAGCAGGAGGAAGGCCATGAGGGTAGGGTGGAGTCTCTTATTAGGCACAGCAGGAGGAAGGCCATGAGGGTAGGGTGGAGTCTCTTCTAAGGCACAGCAGGAGGAAGGCCATGAGGGTAGGGTGGAGTCTCTTATAAGGCACAGCAGGAGGAAGGCCATGAGGGTAGGGTGGAGTCTCTTATAAGGCACAGCAGGAGGAAGGCCATAAGGGTAGGGTGGAGTCTCTTATAAGGCACAGCAGGAGGAAGGCCATGAGGGTAGGGTGGAGTCTCCTTTAAGGCACAGCAGGAGGAAGGCCATAAGGGTAGGGTGGAGTCTCTTATAAGGCACAGCAGGATGAAGGCAATAAGGGTAGGGTGCAGTCTCTTATAAGGCACAGCAGGAGGAAGGCCCAAAGCCATGGGGTGATCCAGGAAATGGCTTGACCGCTGGTCACTGTTTGCGTGACCTCAGACATTAGCATCTAGAGTTCCTGCTCCAGGGATAACAGGCTGCGAGAGGTCTAGTGCAGGTCTGTCCATTGATGCATTGTGTGCAGTGGCCTGTGACTGCAGACTTCCAAAATGGAGACAACAGGCATGAGTGCTAGAGTTAGGAAAAGTAATGATCTTTGCATATGATGTATTTAGTAGTAATCAGGGGGGTGGGGGGCGCTCTGGGCAACGTTAAACATGGGGCTTCCATGTGGATGTGAAACAGGGCCTGGTCTATGTTGAGCTTGAGGGTCTGAGGACCATGGCGCCATGTTGTATGTTTACATCTCTTCTGCTACTGAGGGAAACGTAGGTCTGACTTTTCTAAGGGCTTTCGGTCTGTTCTTTCCCATCTATGCATCGTTTTGCTCTTTTTAAGGTCTGTGTGATTGTAGTGCTGCAGTTGCACTCTTTGCAATCTGAATAGTTAAGGTGAACTTCTGTTCCGGGGTCAGTGCAGCAGGCTGTTACTCAATGGCTGCAACACCAACTGGAGCTAGGTCAGGCTCTAGAGTGTCTGCATGTTACAGGTGTGGCAGGTCACAGTGACGACACCTGAGTCATTGGCCAATGTGTGTGTGGGAGGATTGGACATTGACACAGCTATACTGCACTTACGATTTGTAGCAGTGAGCAGCAGACACCACCCATTGGCTGCTGATGAGGGACCCGCCGCAGAAATGGTAGCCGGCATTCAGGGAGACTTGGTAGGGCAGAGCGTTCTTGCCACAGGTGTAGCCGCCAACAATTTTGTCATCATCGTCGTCAATGGGGAAGGCGGCTGAAAAGGAGGCAAACGCCATTAGACCTACATCCATGTTACAGTTCTTAGATGTATTGGATGATTCAATCAACATGATTCAGTGCCATGGAGTGGAATGCTGTACATACATGTAACCCAGACATGTTATGTGTTCTGGGATATGAACACATAGTGTATAATTGACCAGAGGTAACCCTGCAGCGTCCCTGGAAGACTAATGCAATGAGCACTATGCTGAAAGGGCAACCGCTCGTAACACCATGATAGAACTCACCACTAATTAACTCTTCGCCAGCCAGTGTGTATTAATCAGATAACTGACATTAGCATATCGACTTATGTGCAAGCGGACTGATGACTGACCCAGTCATATGGGAATCTTGCCAGATGCCCTCTCTCGAGCCTGAAGGCCCCTTACACTTGTATTGCTTCGAGTGTACCCCATTTCCGGTTGCAGTACCACCCCAAACATCAATGAATACACATACAAATGTGCAAGAAAAGTACAATTCCTCACTGTAGATGCAAACCTTTGTATTCATTGTCTCTTGGGAAAGTTTGTTCAGTAATTCCATGTGAAGCCTGTTTAGCTGCCGAGTCCGCCATTTTGTGGAAGCTGCTTTATAGTCAATAAATAGGATCACTGGCTAGCTGGGGGCGATGCTTACTGCACTGCCAACCTGTCCAATAACTATGAACAAGTGTGGATTCGAAACTGAGTATCTGTGCGCTAGTTATCACTAGTATATTGTAATCAAGAAGTAATTGAAGGAGGTGCAAGCAGCACTTCAACTCCCGACAACCTATCCACCTTGGTTGGAATTGAAATAGAATGCTTAGAAAAAGAGAGAGGGGTTGGTTGTGCGCTTTACACCATTACAATAAAACAAAGCAAAAGTAGTTTGATATTTAATTCTGAACAGCCAACACGTGTTTCGACACACAGGTCGTCTTCAAGGCGCGCACCAAAAGCAAACGAGAAGTAAGGAAAACTCCTAATGGAGGGCCGTATGGGTAAACGGCTCTAGTAGATCAATGAAGTCAATTAATTGACAGACAAAGGAGATGTCAGGCCGTAGTGGCAGAAGTATATATATCGCTCGTCAAATCGAGTGGCACAGGAATCGAAGGGGAAATCCCAGAAACAGCTGGCCTGACATCTCCTTTGTCTGTCCGCTTGTTTCCGAACTACCATAACTCAAGCAACAATTAGTCCTCACAATAGAGACTCGCCAAGTAATCATTTGGCCTGAGATTAAGACGAGATCCCATAACTCAAGCAACATTCAGTCCACACAACAGAGACTCGCCCAGTAATCATTTGGCCTGAGATTAAGACGAGATCCCATAACTCAGGCAACAATTAGTCCTCACAATAGAGACTCGGCAAGTAATCATTTGGCCTGAGATTAAGAGGAGATACCAGAACTCAAGCAACATTCTGTCCACACAACTTGGCATGAGATTGAGAGGAGATACCATAACTCAAGCAACATTCAGTCCACACAACATAGACTCGTCAAGTAATCATGTGGCCTGAGATTAAGACGAGATACCAGAACTCAAGCAACATTCAGTCCACACAACAGAGACTCGTCAAGTAATCATTTGGCCTGAGATTAAGAGGAGATACCATAACTCAAGCAACTTTCAGTCCACACAACATAGACTCGTCCAGTAATCATTTGGCCTGAGGTTAAGAGGAGATACCATAACTCAAGCAACATTCAGTCCACACAACAGAGACTCGTCAAGTAATCATTTGGCCTGAGGTTAAGAGGAGATACCATAACTCAAGCAACATTCAGTCCACACAACAGAGACTCGCCCAGTAACCATTTGGCCTGAGATTAAGAGGAGAAGATGACTTTGTGACCTTTTAGGCAGCAGGAAAAGGTATTCTTCGAATGCACTGAAAGGATTGGCCTATTCTTAAAATGCAATGCAATGGAATCCACTCAAGCTATGCTATGTTACGATGCTGGCTACAGCACAGAGTGTTCCTTGTGCATGGCCTCTTGGTGCATTGGGACCAGCAAGGAAAAAGATGGGGCTATTGGTGCGTTAGTGGGAGCAGAGGAGAGGTTACTGTTCGAAGAGCTGCACGAGGCACGCCATGATCAGCAGCGTGAGGCACGCCATGATCAGCAGCGTGAGGCACGCCATGATCAGCTGCGTGAGGCACCCCATGATCAGCAGCGCGAGGCACGCCATCAGATGGACGAGTGCTTGATGTGTCTGATGTTTGTTGTGGGTCCTTTAGTAATCAGTAGACTGCCAGAGAGGAGGACAACATTCTATTCACATTATAATGAATGATCAGTGGTAGGAGTGCACCGACTGAAAGAAAGTAGTGGAACTGTGGTCTCAGCAGGGAAGAGGGTAGGCGGAAGCCTAGTGCAACATGTGCAAGGTGTTGCAGCCAGGGCATTAGTGACTAGTTAAGGCTACTATTACACCTTTACACTTGCACAGGCACATGGGATTTGCAGGGAAAGCACTCTGTATAGAATGGTGAATAGAAAAGGAAATAAAAAAAGGTAGTGGAACACCGCTCCCGACCGTTCCCGCTCACTTCGATCACTGCAATGCTGCAATGAAAGTGAGTGCATCTTCCTGAACCTACCGGCAGCTCCCAGAAGGGCGCAGATCAGAAGGAACTTCATGGGGGTCCTGGGATTTCTCTGTGGTGACTCCTCTGGCTGCAACGCTAGTATTTATACCCAAGAACCTCCAGCTGTATCTGCATGGCTGCAAGGCCGCCGCTATTTCAGAGCTCAGCAGATAATGATATGGAAAGTCAATACACTGAATGTATGGAAAAAGAAACAAAGGTACCCCATGATGGACAGGTTACAGATTAGCCTGTAGGACTCCCTCGCGGCCCAGCCAGCTCAGGAAGAAACATGCAGTGCCTGGGAATCTGGGACCGAGCACTGCAGGTGTGCTGCATGCATGATTCTGCCATGTTAATATGCAGCGCTTAGCGCAGAATGAATGTGCTGGAGAACTCTCATGCATAGCGCTATATTGTTTGACGTGCTGGAGAGCAACGAGGCACGCTCCATAAGAGTGCTGAAGTGCTCCGCTGCCTCCAGCCCACACATCCTCCCTCTGCACACACTGACAGATGTGCACCAATTCATCTGATTGGCTGGTTAACCCTCCCATCCTTGGCCTCAGTGGCGCAAGCCCCCCCGCCCTACCGTAGGGAGTGGGCCCTCTCAGTTGCCACTCTTGGGATTCCTGATGGCAGATTTGGGAGGGTTTTCCCTGTGTGCAGGTGCGGGAACAGTGGCCCATTGTTTCTGTACCAAGAATCCATCAGCCAGACTTTGGCTGGTGGTCACAGAAAGCCAGCGATGGCAAGTGGGTCCCTTTCTCACTACCCTATTGACGGTCCCTGCTTGGGCTCTGCAAGCTATTGGCATTTCTTGGTATGTCTATGTGCATGCAGAGCACTGACTCAGTGCACACTGTGTGATGTGGAATGCACAGGAGTTGGTGCCTCCAATTTACTTGGGAATGACTCATCGGAATATTGGAATTCTCCTACACCAATACATCATCACATTAAGAGCACAGTTTCACTGGGTCTCACAGAACAGGTCTTGAAATCCTTCTTTAAACCATAGTCCTATCGGGATGCGAAAATAACAAATAACATGAGCAAAGGTTTATGCTGCTCTCTGCATGTAGTGCAGTTTGGGAAGTCAGCCATTGCACGTGTCCATCAGTGCATCACCTGGCCTGGGGGCGCCTCCACCTTATCGGGCAGCTCACTTGATGTATTCCATGCTTCATCCTTGCCATTGTCAATTCCCTTTATACAAAGCCATGTTCTAGGAAATGGTGCCAGCGTGTGGCTGGTTCATGCCACGGTGCAAAGGGGCATCTTCATGTGCCGCTTTATAACCAGGAATATTCCAAGTAACTAGGATGGCACTGCCAGTCACTAGGATGGTACTGCCAGTCACTGGGATGGCAGAGCCAGTCACTGGGATGGCAGAGCCAGTCACTAGGAGGGCAAAGCCAGTCACTAACTTGGCAGAGCCAGTCCCTAAAATGGCAAAGCCAGTCACTAGGATGGCAAAGGCAGTCCCTAGGATGGCAACGACAGTCACTAGGATGGCAATGACAGCGACTAAGATGGCAAAGCCAGTCCCTAGGATGTCACTGCCAGTCACTAGGATGGCTCTGAAAGTCACTAGGATGGCAAAGCCAGTCACTAGCATGGCAGAGCCAGTCACTAGGCTGGCAAAGCCAGTCCCTAGGATAGCAAATCCAGCCCCTAGGATGGCAAAGCCAGTCCCTAGGATGGCAAAGCCAGTGTGGGGAAAGGGAAAGGCTTCCTTCTGTCTGGGAGGTGTATCATGAATTTAAGGGCATCCCACAATGGCAGTGCATGTGTTACAGTCATTGGCAACATCTCAGTAGAAGCAGGAATGCAACAGAGGCCTCACAGAGGAATATCAGGGATCAGGAATATTTGATATTCTTATGGACCCCAATTAGCTTTGCCATTGAATGTGCAGCCTCTGGGAATATAATGAGGGCTGGAGACACAGGATCCTCCTTGGAAGAGTGGCCTACCTCATTGCAACCCCATCCTGAATGGCTTGATCCCCTGTAGAAAATTACATTGATATTGGAAAGAAGGGACTTGTTGCAATGAACAGCTGCGCTTCATCTAATTAGGAAAAACCAGACACGTGATTGTTTTAATGGTTACTGTCATGCACCAGCCCTGGAAGATCTCGCACCATAGGAAATACTACTTATATGGTCCCGATTGTTCCAGGTTGACGGTCTAGTCTGTATCCAACATGGCCGCTGTAACCTATAAACAACAATGCAAACCGGCGCTCGGCGCGTTGTATCAGAAATTGTTACGTGCGCTGCCAGTCTCTTTCCCAAAGCGACTCGCCTTACAGAGCCTTACACCGTGCCTCTTTTCCTTCCTACCTGTCTATGTTCATTCTTCCTAATTTTCCTCACGTTAGGTACTTACAGGTTTTCAGGTAAGGTAATGGGTTTTTCTTTTCACTATTCTTTCATGCACGTAGCGTTAACCATCTTTGTGGCGAACGCTATCTCCGTGTACCTGTCTACCTCGGCTATCTCACTTAGCCTTTCTCACCCTGTTCTATTACCGACTTCCTCGGTATTGTGAGTCTTTCTACTTAGTTCTATCTCTTCTCCTCTCCGTTCTTGCTATCTGGATCATCTCATTCTGTAATCCATCTAAATAATAACTATCGCCTTAAATGGTACTGGCTTTGGAATGTTTCCTCTTTGTTCCGTACATATTCTTACTTCCTTCTTCCCACACTGGTGTCCCGGTACCTGCTGTTTTGTGACACTACCTGGAGTCTGTCGGTCTTCGAGGATCAGATCTTCCTGTCTCATACCGGAGGGTTACGTTGGATACTCCCCTGCAATCCTACCTCTAGGAGTATTTGGATTCCTGCCTGCAGTGTTGATCCTTCCAGTCATATATTCTTAAAGCAGAAGTACTCCTTTTTTATATCCTACCAACTACTCTGCACATTTGAAGATGGACTGTAAACACCTATCAGGGTTTTTTGCCTTCGGGCTTTCAGGTATCCCCAAGATCTGTATACAATCCAGATCAAGGTGGCCACCGAGGGAGCGCGTCCCTACTTACGTTAGAAGAAGGAGAAGAAGCCAATAGAAATCACAAGGACTAAGAAGAAAAAGGAAGCAGCAAGGTTGGAGGAGATACTAGAAGAAACAGGTGAGGAGGAGTAAGGGGAAGGAGAGCCAAGTCTTGACAGTATACAACGCCTCAAGCACCCATGGCGTCTCTGGAGCAGTTTCAGGAGATGTGCAAAGCCATACAAGGACTCAGAGTGGAGATGCAAACCCTTCATGCCGAGAACCTTCTTCTTCATCAACAGGCAGCGTCCAGAGATGAAGGAAAAGATGATTTACCACCGATGCCGTTTTCCTATGGCAGGTTTGAGGGAAACCCCAAGACGATAAAGGAGTTCCTAGATGCATGTACGGTATATTTCTCCTTCAGGCCCGATCCTTCGAGTCTGGAAGGGCTCGGGTTGGATTTATCATATCCAATTTAGCTGGAAGTGCCCTGGCCTAGGCCACCCCCCTCGTCACTAACCAAGATCTTTGATTAATGACTATGCCCTATTTGTACAAGGTTTCAAGAACCGTTTTGAACGTCCAGAGGCCAGTTTATCAAATATGATGCCCTCCTCGATGTTAAACAGGGTAATCAGGACTTGCAAGCTTATATTGCGCAGTTCTAGAGTCTGGCGGTTTCCGCAGGTTGGCCAGACACGGTGCAACAGACTATTTCAGAAGAGGGTTAAACGAGGACATTAAGGACGAGCTGGCCCGGGTGGCCCGACCAAACAGCTTTCAGGAACTAGTTACTCTCATCTTCCAGATCGAATTCCGTCTTCAACAGAGACGTTTGGAGCGAAGAAGAGGAAGAGGATACGTACAACGGTACATCCCCCCTCAAGGACGAAGGGAACGTCCAACACTAGAGGAAAACAACTAGGGGACCCTTAACCAAGGCCGAAAGGAGGAGAAGACAAGAATTGAACCTCTGTATGTACTGTGGATCCTCTAAACACGTACTCAAGGACTGTCCTGAAATTCCCTCCAAACGACAGGGAAACGTCAGACCCCAGGTTTATGCAAGGGAGACCATGGGGACAACTGCCCAAACCCTTGCACCCTTACCAGATCCAGCCACGAAGGAATAGAAGACAATTGTTTAATGGTATTTCAGGTCTCTTTTTCCTAAGCTTTGATTCAGACTTTTGCGGGGAACACTGTATGAAGGGGCTCCATGTTGAAGTTCAATCCAGCATTACCGAAAGGCTATCCAGCATCTCAGTTTCCTCCATACCAGTTCAGTATCAGTCTTTTTCAAAAGTTTTTGAAGATTTGAACCCTAGACTCCTCCCACCTCATCGTAATGAAGACTGCAGCATAGATTTCAAGGAGGAGGTCTCTCTACCATTTGGATGGATGTATCCATTGTCCTTATCAGAGATGGAAGCGCTGAAGGATTATCTAGAATCTAATCTGGAGAATGGACTGATCCAACCTGCAAAGTCTTCAGGGGGGCTTCACTGTTCTTTATATCCAAGAAGGATTCAAAGGAATTACACCCATTTATCGACTACAGGGGTTTAAATAGCATTACCATCCGAGACAGATACCCAATGCTGCTTATTCGAGACATTCTCGAGCAGTTAGGAACTCAAGGGTCTTCACCAAACTCGACCGCTGACGGGCCTACCATTTGTTAAGAATTAAGAGCGGGGACGAGTGGAAGACCGTTTTCCGAACACCGCGGGGGTTGTTCGAGTACTGTGTGCCTTTCGGATTAGTGAATGCCCCGGCAGTGTTTCAGAGGTTTGTGGACAAGTTATTTGCCGATATTCTATATACATCTGTAGTGGTGTATCTGGATGATATATTGATCTTCTCCCCTTCCTTGGAAGAACATTGAGTCCATGTTAGTGAGATTCTACAGAGATTACTAGAGAATCATCTCTTTGCCAAGCCGGAGAAGTGCATCTTCGAGGCTTCTGAGGTTCCATACTACGGGTTTATATTGTCGGCTAATGGGGTTCAAATGTATCCTAACAAGATTCAGGCGATAGACCGATGGCCAGAACTTTCTTCTGTAAGGAGGTGCAACGCTTCCTAGGTCTGGCAAATTTCTATCGCCGATTTATCCCAGATTCTCAGCCCATCACTTCACTCCTCAAGAAGGGTGTTGTCTTTCTGTGGGGAACTGAAGCGGAGGAGGCGTTCAAGAACCTTAAGAGACATTTCACCTCTGCACTGGTTGTATTACAACCAGATCAGACTAAACCTTTTGTCCTGGAGACAGACGCCTCAGGAGGCGCCTTGGGAGCAGTCTTACTACAAGTGTCACATCTTGGGGTAACTGGCGACTTTGGAACCGATGGAAATGCCATCCTCCATTGCTGTTTCCATCACGTTCCGCACAATGCAGAGTGCATGTCTAGTCTTTCTGTTCCAGCACGTCCGACGCTGGTTGTTTTCTTTCCGCACTTCCGGCATGAGGTCATCCGCATATGCCAGATAATTAATGTGAGTACTATGAATTCTTGCACCGTTAAAGATGTCAGTAATATCTGATATAAACAGGTTGAAGATTATAGCTGCCAAAGGGCTGTTTGACACCTTTAAAGGTGTTAATTGGAGCGGATAACGTGCCCTTTCTGTCCAGTCTGATTTTAATGGTAGTGTTGGAATGCAGCTCATGAATTGCAGCTAGCAAACAGGGTGGACAATTCCATGCATGCAATTTTTTCCACAGCAGCTCTCTATTTATGCTGTCAAACGCATATGAGAGGTCTATTAGGGCTAGGTAGACTTTGGTGTTAGTCCTATGAGCTTCCATTTTCAGCAAATTTAAAAGTAGCAAATTCACTCCGCATCCTCCCCCCTTTACAAATCCTGCTTGCCTTGGGTCCATATGATTTGATTCTTTGGCCCATTGTAGTCGTTTTTGTTGGAGGAGGGTTGCATACATTTTCCCCAGCACATCTAGCAAGGCTATTGGTCTATAGATTTTTGGATTTTTTCTGTCGCCTCTCTTAAAGATTGGAACAATCACAGCGCTCTTCCATGATTTTGGAGTGGTACAGCACTTAAGTATTCTTTCAAACAAGATGACACAAAAATCAGCCCATTGTTCTTGATGACGCTTGATGGTATAGTTTGTTAGGCCGTCTGGGCCTGGTGCTGGAGTATTCCTTTCTGTCTTTGACTCCACCGCTCTCTCTCTGCTTTTCCTTCGCTACACCCTTCCCCTGCTAGACTCTTTCCCTCTTACCTTCCCTTCCGATCTGCTCCCTTTCTCACTCTCCTGTTTCCTTCGTGTTCTGTTCCTCCTTTTTTCCCCTGTTGCCATGACTTCCCGTGTACCGACTCAGCCTGCTTTTGGATTGCTTCGCCTTCACCCTGTGTTACGTTTTTGGCTTCCAGGATACCAGACCCTCGCCTGATCCAGACTGCTTCCTCTTTTCCCCTATACTGTACTTAATAGTTCTTGCTGAGACTTCCTCTGCAACTTACCTTTCTGAGGAGTACTTACGTGGTCTTATTCTTCTCCACTTGCTGTTCCGCTGCCGGACCAGACCGTTGTTCACTCCCCAAGGATCTTCCTCAAGAGCTACTGGATCCCGAACACTACAACCGGTTCAGTGTGAACTTCCTTGGGGTTTTTTGTGCCACTGGCTTTTTCCCCACATTCAGGCGGCCGCGGAGGATAGCCACAGTTTAACTACAAGGTGACACTGTGGCGTCCTTCCACGGTCGCCCCTATCTGCATAAAAAAAGGAGAGGCCCAGACCCAAAGGAAACCAGAAGTCTGCTCTCCGGTGGAAAAACAGAGGTGAGGTGGAAGGGGAGGTGGGAGAGACAGATTCTTCTGTGGAGGAGGAAGACATTACAGACCCTTCTGACAGTTTGCAACGCCCACAACCCACCATGTCCACTCCGCAGCAAGTACAAGAACTTGTAGCAGCTGTTCAGAATCTGAACTTGGAAGTCCAGAATCTTAAGAGTGCTAATGCCACCCTACAACAAAGGGTCACAGAAAGAGAACAGCCTACGACTGATTTACCTCCACTCCCCTTAGTCTCTGGAAAATTTGATGGCACACCCAAGAAAGTAAAGGAGTTCCTAGATGCCTGTTACTTGCATTTCCCCTTTCAAACACAAGCATATTCTTCTGATCATGCCAAAGTCGGCTTTATGATCACACACATGACCGGGAATGCCCTGGCCTGGGCTACCCCTCTGGTCAACCGGACTGATCCGGTACTCCAAGACTATGATGCCTTCAAAACACTGATCCAACAGATGTTTCTGCGCCCTCGAAAGTACCTACTTGGCATCTGAGGACCTCTTGGACATCAAGCAAGGTAACACCAACTTGGTGTCTTATATAACACTATTCAAGCAAATTGCAGCTGAAACTGGATGCAAGAACAAGCACAGTACGCCATTTCCCGTAGAGGTTTGAGAGAGGACTTGAAAGATGAGTTGGCACGCATTGCCCGCCCTCTCATTTTTGCGGATTTGATCACAGCTACACTCCGCATTGATTTCCGACTATCAGAACGGCAAGCTGAACATAAGAAGACCAAGGGCTATAATTCTTCTCCTTCTGAAACCCTTCCTCCATTACCACCTCCTTCCACACGCTCCTCCCGAGAAGAGCCCATGCAAATCAGAACCACCCGTGCCCCTCTCACGGCTGAAGAATGCAAGAGGCGCTGAGAAGGAAGTTTGTGCATGTATTGTGGCTCATCTACCCATCTGCTTCGAGACTGTCCTGATGTGCCTCCTAGACGTTCGGGAAACGATCTCCCTCAGTGAGTGTGGGGACTCACTACCGAGGGATTGTCTCAAGTCCCTACGCTACCCTCTCCATCACTTCCTCGGATAGGTCGGAAGATGCGCGCCTCATGGTGGTGGCAGTGTCTTTGCTTGTTGGTAAATCCACAATCCAGACCCAGGCCCTACTTGATTGTGGCACCGCTGGGAATTTCATAGATAACCAATGGGCAGAACGAAAAGGCTTAACCCGCATTGCCAAGACAGAAGACCAGAAGGTTGAGGGGGTTGACGGCGAACCCCTGAGCTCCGGCCTAATCACCCATACCACAGAGGAACTCACAATGTTTATCAAGCAGCATTCTGAACATCTCTCCTTTGATATAATCTGAGCGGCTCACTTCCCTCTCATCCTGGGCATTGGTTGGCTTTGTAAGCATAACCCCACCATAGACTGGTCCAAGAAACTAATGAGTTTACATTCCTCTTTTTGTACAACTAACTGTCTGCCAAAACCTACCTTTGTGGTGGTAAGCTGTTCAAACCACATGCAGTATTGAGTCTAAGATGGTACACTGCCTGCCAACTCATCTCAACGAATACGCTGAAGTGGTAACAGAAAAGGTTCCCCTAGAACTACCACCACACAGACCAGAGGATTGCTGCATTGATCTCCATCCCGGTGCTTTGGTTCCTTTTTGCCGCATGTATGCCCTATCTATGCATGTGTGCCCTATCTATACAAGAAAGGCAGTATCTTCGGGACTACTTAGACAAGAATCTTGCTAACGAATTAATCAGACCTTCCAAATCTCCAGCAGAGGCCTCATTATTTTTCATCCCTAAAAAAGGGACTCAAGAATTACGTCCATGCATTGACTACAGGGGTTTAAACAAGGTGACCATAAAGGATCGATATCCCATGCCACTAATCACAGAGATCATTCATGCGGTTCAGGGCACCACCATCTTCACAAAATTGGACTTACGCAATGCTTACCATCTACTCCGCATTCAGACCGGTGACGAATGGAAGACCGCTTTCAGGACTCTGTTCGGCCTTTATGAGTACCAAGTGATGCCCTTTGGTTTAGTCAATGCACCTTCCATTTCCAGCGTTTCATGGACCACTTTTTTCCGACCTACTTGGTCACACAACCATTGTATACCTCGATGATATACTAGTCTTTTCACATACTCAAGAAGAACACGACTTACATGTCAAGGAAGTCCTCCAAAGCCTGCAAAATAATCATCTATCTGTAAAGCTGGACAAATGTGTTTTTTCATCTTCTTCCATATAATACTTGGGTTTTATCCTTTCTCCAGTGGGTATCGCCGTGGATCCCGAAAAGGTCAGTTCCATCCTAGAATGGCCATCACCCAAGTCTGTTAAGGATGTCCAGAGATTTCTTGGTTTGGTGAACTTTTACCGGAAATTCATACCCAAATTTTCTCAACAGGTTGTACCAATAACTACACTCCTTAAGAAATCTTCTACGTCATTTCATTGGTCTCCGCAAGCTGAAGAGAGCTTCCAACAACTCAAAGAATCCTTCTGTTCGGCTCCGATACTCCGGCAACCAGATCGACATCTCCCTTTTATTGTGAAATCAGATGCCTCTGCAGCTGCTGTGGGAGCGGTATTGTTACAAAGGTACCAAGATAAGGAACACCCGGTGTCCTACTACTCAAAGACCCTTAATAGTAGTCAAAGGAACTACTCCGTGATCGAACGTGAGTTGTTGGCTATGAATTTGGCTTGTTTAGAATGGCGCCACCTTCTCCAAGGAGGAGAACACCCTTTCACGATCCGGACTGACCACAAGAATTTACAGGTCTTAGGTCAGTTTGAATGTTACAACACAAGAGAAGCAAGATGGGCACACTTCTTCGGTCAGTTTAACTTTGATATCACGTACATCCTCGGCGAGCAAAACCTGGTTGCCGATGCCCTATCCAGACGTAGTGATTATTCTACCGAACCTGAGCGGACTAAGGAATTGATGTTCCCTAAGTCCAGGAGAATTGGGAACTTGTCCACTTTCCTGCAACAAGTCAAGGATGATTCCGGAGGGAGGTTTGAGGTTGAAAAACATTTTAAGAAAGCCGAATATGTCATCCAGGATGGCTTGTATTTGGTAAATGGCAAATTGTACCTGCCTTCTCCGCCATTAAGAAAGACCGCCTTATCTTGGTGTCACGATTCCAAGATAGCAGGCCATTGCAGTATTAAAGGCACTCTCGAATTACTACAAAGACACTTCTACTGGCTGGAGATGAGAGAAGAGAACAGCCTATATGTTTAGTCTTGCTCAACCTGCCTTCGCAACAAATCTTCCACACGAAGGTCCATTGGACTATTGGAGCCATGTGCCATTCCTACTGGTCCATGGAACACTCTATCGACAGTCTCTATCGTGGAGTTACCCAAGTCCCAAGGATGTACTCGCATAATGGTGGTGGTGGTGGATTCATTCACCAAGTTGGCACATTTTTCGCCCTTGCCAGGAGTACCCTCAGCTTCTGAAATGGCAGAAATCTTCCTGAGAGATATCTTCAGGCTACACGGTCTTCCAACCAAGATTATATCAGAACATGGAAGCCAGTACACCTCCCATTTTTGGAAGGCCTTCTGCAAGAAGTTGGGGATAGAAAGTGCACTAACTTCTGGGTTCCATCCTAAATATAATGGACAAACTGAGCGTCTTAACGGCACTATGCAACAATACCTCTGGTGCTTTGTGAATCAACAACAAGACAATTGGGTTCAGCTTCTCCCCACCGCAGAATTCTCATACAACAACTCCTTTCATTCCACGTTAGGCATGAGCCCTTTTCTTTGTACGTACGGTTACCACCCCCGTACTATTCTCCCTCTAGCAGGTCTTGTTTCTAACATTCCCTCTGTAGATACTTCCGTGGCGCTCATTCAGGAAGCCCACAACAAAGCCATGCTAGGTCTTCAAGAGTCTCAAGATCGGAATAAGACTCAGGCCGATAGACACAGTAGACCTGTTCCCGATTGGGGAGTCGGATCTAAGGTGTTTCTGTCCACTAAATTCCTGCCACGATGGGTACGTCCTTCCAAGCTACCCCCAAGATTCATTGGTCCCTATAGGATCACTCATGTCATAAACCCTATGGCATTCCGCCTTCAACTCCCCACGAGTCTACGACGCGTCCACTCGGTGTTTCACACCTCCCAGCTGAAACCCTTTGTGGCGGACAAATGGGCTTGTGGCTCTGGTAACACCCCTGTTCCCCCCGATCCTTCTAATGATGTATACGAGCTGGCACACATATGCGACTCCAGGTATCGCAGGGGTCGCTTGGAGTACCTTGTACATTGGAACGGGTACCCCTGGTCAGAAAATTCTTGGGAACCCAGTTCCCATTTAAATGCCCCCATACTGTTGTGAAAATTCCAGCAGAGACACCCGGGTAAACCAGGAGGGTTAGGTCTTGGGAGGGGGCATACTGTCACATCTTGGGGTAACTGGCGACTTTGGAAGCGATGGAAACGGTGTCCTCCATTGACGTTTCCATCACGTTCCGCACAACGCCGAGTGCAGGTCTGGTCTTTCTATTGCAGCACGTCCGACGCCGGTTGTTTTCTTTCCGCACTTCCGGCATTCGGGCGCATTGTAACATCCTGTATTCCAGTTTGCCTGCGCTTCCCTTGCTACCCCGTAGCTTTTTTGGCTTTCTCCCTCTGTATTCCTTTCTGTCTTTGACTCCACCACTCTCTCTCTGCTTTTCCTTCCCCTGCTAGACTCTTTCCCTCTTGCCTTTCCTTCCGATCCACCCGTCTTCTGTTGTTTTCCTTCTGCTCCCTTTCTCGCTCTCCTGTTTCCTTCGTGTTCTGTTCCTCCTTTTTTCCCCTGTTGCCATGACTTCCCGTGTACCGACTCAGCCTGCTTTTGGATTGCTTCGCCTTCACCCTGTGTTACGTTTTTGGCTCCCATGATACCAGACCCTCGCCTGACCCGGACTGCTTCCTCTTTTCCCCTATACTGTACTTAATAGTCCTTGCTGAGACTTCCTCCTGCAAGTTACCTTTCCGAGGAGTACTTACGTGGTCTTATTATTCTCCACTTGCTGTTCCGCTGCCGGACCAGACCGTTGTTCACTACCCACGGATCTTCCTCAAGAGCTACTGGATCCCGAACACTACAACCGGCTCAGTCTGGACTTCCTTGGGGTTTTTTTTGCCACTGGCTTTTTCCCCACATTCAGGCAGCCGCGGAGGATAGCCACAGTTTACCTACAAGGCGACACTGTGGCGTTCTTCCACGGTCGCCCCTATCTGCATAAAAAAAAGGAGAGGCCCAGACCCAAAGGAAACCAGAAGCCGGCACTCCGGTGGAAAAACAGGGGTGAATTAATCCGGTAGCTTTCAAACTACAGCTACCCCGCGCACTAAGGAGAATCCACCTGGTCTTTCATTCTTCACTTCTCTAAGCTCATAAAGAAGATCCATACAAAAGAACCCGAAGAAACGCGATCACTGCACCTCTCAATGAACCAGAAGAGTATGAGGTGGCTCGATTAGTCGATTCCCGTTACAGAAAAGGAACTCTTCAATACTTAGTCCATTGGAAGGGCTACCCCATTACTGAAAGGACATGGGAACCAAGATCCCATGTGCATGCTCCCAGACGTGTTCAACCATTCCACAGACTGTATCCTTGGAAGCCTGGAGGAGGCAGGTATCGAAGGGGGCATATTGTCATGTACCAGCCCTGGAAGATCTTGTACCATTGGAAATACTACCAATATGGTCCCGATTATTCCAGGTTGACGGTAGTGGCAGTAATGAAAATTCTGATTGCCGGTATTCCGGCAGATTTACCGCCAGAGCACTGGTACACTTGTAATGAGGCCCAATTCCTGGTGTCTGTCTGCACAATTGCAATTTCCAGAAACACTTCAGTATCCAAATAGGGTGTCATGGAAATGTGGATTATTAAGTGTACTCATATATCTGTTGGCACAGTACATGTGTCACTGGAACTAAAACTTTGGTTGACAATGAAAGGGAATTGCTGGTGGTAAAATAATGCTATACACATTATGCAAAATGAAAGACTTACAATGCAAAGCCCACACTGATAGCATTACTTCATGAGTGCTGTATATGATGACAGGACCAGGCATTTAGATGCTGAGAGGGATGATCTGCTATGTTACTCTAGGTGGGATTTATATACCAATCATTATCTCTTATATCCAGCAGACAGGTACTAGAATATCATGTCAAGGGGAGAGAGGGTATTCCTATTACAGGAATACTGTTCACTCTTCATTTCAAACCCCTGTGAGAGGCATGCAAATAACTAAGGGGTTGTAGAGACGCGCCCCTATTTGGACCTATTTTATTCTTTGATGAGTCACTGGGCATCTTATTTAGTTAAGTTAAAGCTCAGAGAAAGGCATATCCTGCAAAAGTTTGTGCTCTCAGGTCTCACTTGAAATGCATTAGCCAAGGGCCTACGTGGCAGGACGCCCTGTGTACAGGAAGCAGCGGGCAGATGGGGATAGTTCAAAACAGTTCTTGTACAACAGTGCTGGGAGTTCCTTAAAATGCTCCGGCAAGGGTGGCCCGATGAGAAATGGGGGCAATACCCGTCGGTGCCACGGCATTGCTTACCCAGACCCTATGACACTGTAAACAGTAAGGAACCAAAAGAACAAAGAACTAACATAGTGCCCCCAGGGCCTTGGGTTAATTTGTTGGATCAATTCTCTGTTCACTGATCTTGTGTTGTTCTTTTAAATAAAATATTTTTTTTATACAGCGCTTTTTATCCAAAGCGCTTTACATAAAACATATTTACATACATTATTATTATCATCCAATCGAAATTGGTACTCACTTTATTGACATCAGAAGAATGAAAGGCTCAGTCAATCGTGCCAGGATCTGGACATGCGACCTGCAGATCAAGCACAGATAATAGCAACAAGCACTTAACCCGCTGAGCCATCTTACCGGCTATTCTATTTCATATGCTTCTTTTTGGAAGATATTACTCTTTTAAACTCTCATAATTGTGTTGCTTCTTGATCTTCTTTTGGCTTTTTTTGTACACTCAATTTGCATCGACCCAAATGAAAATGTATGGAATATATTCATTTTTCTATTCTCTTCCTCTAGGTTCATCGATTATAAGCCCCTCTAAGCCTGGAATGGACGGATCACTTTGCGTTCCCTTCGACCTTTCCGTACCATCCCCCTCGCATGCTGGTCAATCAAGTCCTATATACATTCACCACCTATGGACATACACTGGTGGGAGGCTTTGCCATGAAACCTAAATTCCAAAATAACAAGGGTTGTTAATGACCTTTGGACTCTTTTATTTCTGAGTTTAAGGTAGTTCTGGATTGCTTTTACCCCGCCTCTTATAAGTGACAGAGATGGAAACCTAGGGATCCCTTGTATTCCAAATAATTAAACCCCCAAAAAAAGAATGTTTGGGAAACCTGAAAAGTCTTGGGGCCAAGTCGGCTGCAACATCGCTTTTCTCCAGTTGCAAGAAGCCCGTAAATTGTGTTGCTTGGCCAGTCGTCGACTTTCTATTTCAACCAAATCAGGATGACTTTAATTAAACATTGCATTTTTTTCCAAATCAAAAGAATTTATGAAACCTACATTGACAACATTTACCCTACTCTCTCCAATAACATGTTTCCATATACATAGTTTTTTTTATAATTCAGGTAGAATGTAAACCAAAATTCGAGAACAATCTGGCTCCCCTCTTTGCTCCCTGAGCAGTTTCGATTTGGGACTGTTTTCAGAATATTGATGTACCCCCTCCTCTCAACTGCTCATTTACCTGAAACCTACCTTATATGCTGATGACTACTTGGCAGCTAAATTAATCAAACATTTCTTGCTGTGTTTTGCTGAAAAATATTGCGCCATCTTAATCTCCTCATTGTCTGAGGTGGTCGTCCATCCTGCTTTGAAGCTGGGTCTCATTTCACCGCCTCTTAAAGAAACCTGACCTAGTTACTTCCTTACTGGAGAATTTTCCACTTAGAACAAGCTGGCCTTTTGGGGGAGGCTGGATGAGGTTTGTGAAGCTTTTACAAATCAACTTCCGCGGTACCAGTGGCCCACGGGTGAATATCAGTTTCTAAATCATCAATCAGCCCCACACCTATAGTACACCAGAAGGGATCCAAACAGATTGGAATACAAGTAAATTATAAGACCTCCTTGTCCAATTTTGGTAACGTGGACGGAACAGCAGGCTTATCTCCTCAAGGTCGTGGATCGTTGGTTAGTTGCAACACAGCAAAAATGCAATTATTACCCAATGATAGAAGGGACTGTCCAGTCAGGGTTGCAGCAAAAAGATCTACTTTATTTATATCACAACAGACAGTTCTAGCAACACTTCGAAATACAACCCACCCTGTAAAGGAACACAGAGTACAGACAGTTTCAAAGAATGAAAAGGGATGCACTCTGGATACTGACAGAACGGTAGTCGGTATGGTTAATAACCACAGCAGTTTAAGGTTTCTTGGCTTCAGTCCAAAGGGAGCCATGGGTCTTATTATGTCTCTAGGGGCCTTCAGTGAAGAATGAGGGGATATAAGGAAGGCATGGTATCAACAGTAAGACAGAGACAAGTGACCCAGTTCAAGGGTGTTATTGACCTTCAAAAAGGGTTTAAAAAAACGCCTATATAATCCTAAATCTATAGATGGAACAAGCTACGACCATCAAATAATAATAAGGCTGTCCTATGTCCTACTGGTGTCTATTGCCAATCCTTACCTCTAAATATAAATAGTGTGGAAAACAATGTTATGCAAAAGAAAAGTGTTCAAGAAATGATATGTCAAGATGTTCAGGCCATTGGCCTCCCTTCCCCATGTTTTCAGCAAGGGACAAGGTGGCACATTCTAGCTTAGCGCAGTCTCTGGTTTCTCTAGGACAAGGGTGCAATTCAAACAGCATCAGGGTCTTGTGTGCTCAAGTCTCTTTGCTTTAAAAAGTCTCTTCTTGCAGAGGGTCTGATGCGATGAACAAGCATTATGTTATTTTCCTCTCTGAGTTTCAAACGCACTCAATTTCTCAAGTAATTCACTATTCACCTCGGATCCCCATCAGCCGGGATCAAATCCAGTTAATACAAAATTCATAGGGTTTTCATGTGTCCAATTTCTTGGGTGATTCTCTATTCACCCTAGATCCCCCTCAGCCAGGCTCAGATCCGTTTTAACACAATGTTCAATCAGTCTCCGACTGCAGGCCTTGGACCAATTTAATATACTTTATCACAAATTTGCTTTATCCCAAAAGCTTTCAATTGATCTCCCTCGTTCAGGGTTGGACCAACTTTCTCTATTTTGTCATCAACTTGCTTGGCAGTATCAACATCGAAGACTTTCAATTGTGCACATGATTTAGCTTGACCCGTCACAGGATTACTTAGATGTACAGTTCTTTGGCACTCTTTCACCTTTCTCAACTCTCAGTTGGATACCTTACAGAGACCTTCGAATGAGCATTCATGAGGTGCCGGACCAGTATGTCAAAGGTATTGTATCTGGGTTTCAAAGTTCAATCACTCATCTTTTGTTCAATTTTACTTGCATTGGTTATTACATACGTTTCATACACTGTTTGCTTCAGCGCTCACCATACAATGTTGCCACTTGCAACCTTGATTTCAACACAGATCGGTCTGGTATCACTCTTGCTGACTCACTGGCTATGCTGATTTCACTGGCACTGCTTTGTTGTAGGAGCCTAGGACAGTACCATGGCAGCAAGCAATTCTCCCCGCCTTGATTATTGACGCGGGAGGGCACCGGATACCTGTGACATACAATGCAGGATTCTTTAGCCTTGTTTCCTGGTCTTATGCTTTCTATAATCGAGGTTTCATAAAAGTAACGGTTCCTCATCGAAAAGTTCAAGGGCACGTACCTCCTTGCGATCCCCTTCTGTTTTGCCATATTTCTCATTGTGTTAAACTACCATCTTTCAACTGCTGCTTCCTCGTGTGTTTTACATTGCTCAGTGTGTACTCTCATGCTCTGCCATTTATCCATGTGGGGAAGTGTAATGGAAGTCAGGTGTGTGTGATGGTCAGTAATTGCCTGACCTTGCCTGACCATTGTATTGGGACATGTCAGGCATACAGCTCATAGCGAGCTGTCCGTGAGAAAGGGTTTGTGTTGTGAAGGGGGGATGCGTTCCTAAGTATCCTACCTGGTAGGATGGGGTAAAGGTGTTACAGGGAAGGGGATACCGTGTTTTGCCATCCAGTGTCCCACTCTACTCCCTAAAGACCCCTCACCCTGGCGATCCTCCTGCACTGGTCCACCCCCAGGAACTGCATCCAAAGCAATGGCCATGTCCTGGCCACCTGGATGACAGAACCCGGGGGACTAGCGGGTGAGACACCTTCAGGTTTTTCACAGGGGACAGAACTACACTCTACCTTGTGCTGTAGGTGTTCTTGGTGCTCGACAGGATCGAGTCAGCTTTCGGGCGCTTTGCAGGCTTCTGTGACAGAGTTCAAGATGGGAATCAGCTGCGGGTATCAGGTGGCAAAACGTTTCAGCGGGCAAAGCTGGATGAACTACTGCCTCAGGAATCATTGTCTCAGAGCTGATCAGCGATTCTGAAGCACTGGTTGAGACATCTCAGATGTATTTAAGAGACTGCGGCTTGACAATGGTCAGTGTTGCAGTCAGTTGCAGCTTGAGGAACTCGACTGGATGGGAAATGTCCTTTAAGGCAGACGTTGGTAAATGCTCGCTGAGGCACTTCTCCCAGCTTATTCAATGGGCTTGTGTCGACCTTTAAGGCGGATGACCCAAAACTGAAGAGTGTGTTGCAGGTAGCTGCCTTGTCCTTAGTTGTAGGTTGAGAGACCTTCTGGCACTTCCTCACCAGGAAGCTTCCTGTAGAGCCTACCAGGGTATGCTGTGTGCTGGTTTGGTACTGGTTCCGGAGCAGATTGAGGGTCTTCTAATTTTATTATCTCCCTCTGTTCTCTGGGAGATGTAATGGGCAGGAATCTTGCTTCTCTCTTTGGAAATACTGGCCTTCCTTCTCTGGCGGAAGATGTAAGGAAGATTGTACCTTCAGTCAGAGTCCAATGTTGAGTTCTTCTTTGCTACTTCAAGGGAAGTCTACAGATGATCTGCCAAAAGAAGGGCTGAGTCCTCATTTAAAGCCAAGTGAGGCCACAGTGATTGGTGTAGGCTAAGCCTACTGTCAGAAGAAATCCTAGAAGCCTATGGAGACACTGGAAGATGCATAATCTGCAATATTCTCAGTGGAATCCAAGATGGGGCCTGCTTGACAGTGTTACCACTTACTAACATTGCAGGTCTAGTCTTCGTGCTTCCGAGAAGCCCGCTGTTTACCATTCGTACTTAAGCCCCAAGAACTGACAGGTAACTGCGTTGCTACTCTACTGCTAGGTTTAGCATTGCTCCGCTAGCTACTCTCCCTCTCAAACATTTCCAAAGGTTTTTCTTACAAGTTTGTTGCTTTTCGAAGTTTATCTTGCTCGCGGCATCTCTGCCTCCGGAGACCTGCCCCTTCTGCCGCTTTGGGCTCCCTTCTACTTTTCGGCGTGCGCCGCTTTCGACTCATTTCTAACTATCGGATATTTTTCATTCTACACTTTTTCTCCTCACACTCTGCGCAGAGATCGTCTCCCCTACCTTCCTTCTCGCTGCATTTCTTCGCCGATCTCGGCTCTCCGTGCTACCTCGCGCTTGCCTTCTTTTCTCATCTCCACTCTCCTTCCTACCTGACGTTTGTCCACTTACCTTACCGTTTCTCTGTCCATTCCTGAATTTTCCTCTTCCATTGGACTCCTCAATTCCGGAAAAACCCTGCTGCCAATCTTTGTTACTGCACGTGAAGATAGATAACCTTTTCCATTGGACTCCTATTCTACTGGATACCCTTGCTGCTAATCTTTGTTACTGCACGTGAAGATCGATAACCTTTTCCATTGGACTCCTATTCTACTGGATACCCTTGCTGCTAATCTTCGTTACTGCACGTGAAGATCGATAACCTTTTCCATTGGACTCCTATTCTACTGGATACCCTTGCTGCTAATCTTTGTTACTGCACGTGAAGATCGATAACCTTTTCCATTGGACTCCTATTCGACTGGATACCCTTGCTGCCAATCTTTGCTGCTTCACGTGGAAGATCGATAACCTTTTCCATTGGACTCCTATTCTACTGGATACCCTTGCTGCTAATCTTTGCTACTTCAGGTAGAAGATTGATATTCTTCTTCATTGGACTTCCATCTCGCCATCTGAATCTGGGTTTTCTTCCCCACGAGGGTTTCCCAGGGGGTAGCCCCCTGGTGGCACAGAGCACAGTTTTATGGTCTCTGGACTTCCGGGGGGACGCCTCTTACCTCTCCAGGACTACCACTGAACCCGAAGACCCGTGAGTACCAACAAGGCGAAAGCAAGATTGTGGTGTTTGTAAGACCTACCTTATTGAAGGAATCCTGGGGTCCATACCAACAATCTCCTGTATGCATGAGGTCCAAATGAGAGTGCTTTGCAACATGAAAGGTAAAGAGGTGAAAACATGTGACACTAAACCCCACCCATCGTCCTGTCTATTGTTGATCAAACAGTCTATCTGGTTATTGGATTTCTCTGTGGTGCCTGATTGAAGTGGCCAGTCTCCTTTGAAGATGCAGTGAGACCAGATGCTCTGGCTCCTGCAAGCCACATTCCTGTACCTTATTAATGGGGTCGCCCTACCAGGGTGGAGAACTGTAAACTCACAGTCCCAGACATGACAGCTCACTGTCATTGATACTGAGGGCAGGAGCTAGCTTCAGATTGACACAGTTACATATGAAAGGTTGTTGGGTTTCCTCTCTTCTTTTTTAAACTTTGCAGCCAGGCCACATGTGGGCTTGTTTGAGGTACCCTCTAATGTGTATGCTTATCGTTGCCACCAGCTGCAGGGCCTAACAAAAGAGCAAATTGGATCCATGGAGCCTTTGTTAATCAAGCTGTCTATGTCAGGGGGAGGGTTGGCCCTCCCCCTTCCTGGAGATGACATAGTGTACTCCTGGCTTGCACATTCCAACTGAACATGACAGGGCAGAATGGGCCTGTAGGCTGTGTCCACCCAGAGTACACAGGAGTGTGTTTGTTGTGGTGTGAGCATAGGAAAATGTGTGTGGACTAGCCCTGCACATTCCTGAGGTTGGTCTACCATCATTCAATTTAACAAAAATGTCAAAAAGCCCAGGCGAGCGCATGCCCACCATGTGGATGGTGGAATTTCTCACAGTGGCTCTGGACACTTATCAGTAATAATAGACTTTTGAGGCCTTATCATTAGTATTTTGTAGTAAACGTAGCACTGACACAGCTGCCATTGAAGTTGCTGATCTTCTTCAGATAACAGATACTGGTGCTGCTCATCTATCGGTATTGTTGATTATCTCAGCAGCTTTTGACACTATGGTGCAAACAGCAATTCCACCCTAATATGTCAGGTCTGGCCACGTTCACTCTAGGCAATTTCCAGACAGGCCGCTTTGTTCGACAGTGGCCTGTGGGGAATTAGTTGAAAGAGCTTTTCGTGCATGCCTAGCGAAGGAGCAGGACAAAAATCCACAGCAGCAGATAACTAGTCAGATGGGGGTGGACGTTGGTAGCGTTTTTATGGGAGAAAGCACAGGCACAGGGAGGAGGGGAATGGGTTGAAGGGTATGGAAGGGGCGGGGCCTAGCGGGGCCTAGCAGAAGTTTGGGGATTGTGTGGTTGTCCCCCCATAACAGAGTGAACGGGTGTGGAGATGGGTTTGGCTTGCAGAGGTGCCTCTGCACAAATTGAAGGTCGGGGGAAACGGGTGATGAACGAAAATTGTTTGCAGTGCCGAAATTGAATGCGAGAACCAGTGTCTCAAAAAAGGTGGCCTGCAGGCAAGCTTTATAGATCCATATTGTCAGCCTGTATCCTCGAGTGGTTTCACTAATATTTGACTGGTATATTCCAATTGCTTGTGTGGGGCCCTGCAGCTCATCACTGTTTGCGATAGAGTGTGGGGTAACTGAGGTTCTCATTCTCTACCAGGTGTTCTTCAATCTGTTATATGTAGAACACTTGGTCTTCTATTTACTAATTATAACATCCAATACACCCGTAGGCTGATGATACTCTCATGGATCTAGATTTATCATCATCAGAGATGTTCCTCGGCCGGGTAACGGCTTGGAAACTATTGAATCATAGCTGGGCAAAAGCTAGCCTCAAATTTAACATGGCCAACACAGAGTTCCTCTTGTTTGGCGCAGATGTGGTTGTCCACTTGGCTCAGTTCCGGCTTACTGCTCTTCCCATCCCAGGTTTTACTCCGGTTGCCTGCCTGCTGATGGGTTTCTTTTTAGATTCCAAACCTTCTTTTAAATCCCATATTCAGGAAAAGGCTGGACTGAGTATAATCTTTGCCTGCTATGAAATGTAACATCTTTTCTTTCGAGTGAACGGTTCGATTCTAGAGCCCAGGCCGTGGTGCTGGCGCAATGGTCTCCAATGACACCTTCGGCTCCTTAGACTGAGTGCTTCATGCTGCTGCTCTCCTTGTCTTAGCAACTCACACATTTGATAGCAGCCCTACTGTGCTTACTGCCTTACATTGGGTGCCTCTTAACTGTGGAATTATATTGAATTTAGGGTGCCTAGTGTATACATCTTTAGGTCTTGGGTAGTCAAGTTATCTTTGCCAAGCTGCATCGTTTAGGCAAGGATTGGACATCACATAGCTGTTATCAGCTTCTCTTCTGATCCCTTGCTTTGTGCAATCTGAGCTTCAGAGGCTCAGAGGCCGTCTACAGTGTCCCAGTCGACTCAAGGGGTGAGTTCTAGCACCTTTGCTGTCTAGTCTTTATATCAATTTGCTATTTGCTAAGATTCGTGCCGCTACATCCGACACATCTGAACTTGCAGGCAAGAACATATTCACTTTGTCATGTGCTGATGATGTAGTTTTGCTTGCCCACACAACAGGAGCACTGAAGTTGCTGGTCACCAGTGTTGTGCAATTCATGGCTGCTGGAGACCTGGGTCTTAATACTGTTAAATCTGGAATGATGCGTGTTGGTAACCGTAGGAGAAAAGTACCCTCAATTGTCACCGCAGCTGGCAGACTTGAATGGGTCAATGAACCTTCCTATTTGGGCCTTACGTTCAAGAATGATCTGGAGTGGGGTGTCCGGGTCTCAAACTGTGCCATGGAGTTCGCACAAGTTAATAGAACAATATTGGGGTTTGGTCAGAGTCTGGGAAGGTACTTCAAGGATAATTACTGCAGAGGCATTCTATTTAACTTAAGGGTGAATCGTCTCCTATTGGCCTCTAGTTTACAGGCAGAGCTCAAAGAAAAATCCCACCATCACACCCCTATGTGCCTCTGATGTTATTCTAAAGATGATTTAGCACATTATTTATCCTTCCCTTTTTAAAGATCTAAAGCAGAAATGACCTTTACCAATGCTTAGAGGTGTGGCGAACCAGAAGGAGAAAGATTCAAGGAAATACCTTCAAGGGTATATTTAACTTAAGAGAAACATGCCTGTCTGTCACTGTTGCTAAGAGGGATTTCCCTTCCTATCAACTAAATAACGCTCCGTTTTTTCAGGTGAAGTCAATTGCCATACTTGTTCTTTTGTTCGATTTTGCCATTCCAAGATGGCTGTCTTCAGTGACTGCACCGGAGTGCTAGGCATGGTGCTGCTGGGGATGTGGGATTGGTTGCTGCCCTAATCATCCGGGCCAATGGGGAGGCCAGCACGCTGGCCGGCCCTCCTCACAAGGCCCATTCCTGGCCTCCTGCACTCTCCTTCTGCTTTCCCTTCACTGCTGTGGCCGCTGGAGGGATTGCAGCTCTTTTACTTTCTTCTGCCTATGCCTATGGGTTGGAATATCTGTTGGTACAATAAGATTAGGACTTAATATTCTCATATGAGCATAGGTAATTCACTTGCCACATGTTCGAGTTTGGTCACTTACCCACCTGTTCTGGTGATCAAACAAACTGTGTTACTAGTTAATACAAAGGTCCATCTACTCATTTCCTTCCGTATATTATGTTCTTATAGCTGTACATTAGATAGTGTTTTAGGTTCTGATCTCTGGGCACTAATATTTGTTATCGGTAACTATAGATATAAGAACATGATATATCTTGGACATGAGGTTCTATTTAGAAGCTAGAAGCATTGGGACTTGAGCTCTAGGCCTTTGGGTCTTGGGCATTAGGTTCTACTCAGTAGCTAGATGCATTGGGACTTGAACCGTAGGCAATTGGATCTTGGACCTAGGTTCTACTCAGAAGCTAGAGCTATTGGGACTTGACCTGCAGGCAATTGGATGTTGGGCCTTACATTGTACCTGGTAGCTAGGGTCATTGGGATTGGGATTGGAGCTGTTTGCAATGTGATCTTGGAATTTAGGTTCTACTCAGAAGCTAGAAGCATTGGGACTTGAACTCTAGACATTCAGATTTCAGGCATTAGGTTCTACTTGGAGGCTAGAGGCATTGGGACTTGAGCTCTAGACATTCAGATCTCGGGCATTAGGTTCTACTTGGAGGCTAGAGGCATTGGGACTTGAGCTGCAGGCATTTGGATAGTGGACCGTAGGTTCTACTTGGATGCTAGAGGCATTGGGACTTGAGCTGCAGCCATTTGGATAGTGGACCGTTAAAAAAGACAGGTTCCGAGTGTATGATGTGCTTTGATGTTTAGTAATGTTGCCCATTGTTGTTGTGTAAGGTATGTTGCGTTGCATGCCTTTGAGGTTTTGAGAATGGGTGCCAGTAGCAACCCATGGATGTTGTGTAAGGTATGTTCAGTTGCATGTCAGTGTTTAGTCTTTTACAGTGTCCAGTGTGAAGGGACCGTTGGGGTTTGCTGAACGGGAGTGTCTCCCAAGTGTGATGTTAAATATCCAGATCCAGTGGTAGATGATTTGGATAAGGATTTCAGAAGTGAGTTGGCTAGAGTTAGTGTCCCAGGTAGTGGACCTCAGTTTGGGGGTGGAGAGGTAGCGCCATCATCTCAAGGTAGGTTTTCCAATGTATTATTCTTCCAATTTGTTCACACAGAGAATGCCAATCAACTTTTGGCGTTTCTTGTGAGAATGTGGCAACATTATTTATTTTCATCTGGTCGCTGGATGTTCATCTGGTGTGTGGTGAAGGATTGAATTCCTTTTGAGGATTTAGGCATCTGATGGCCCAGTTTGTTTGGCCAGCAAGCTGTGGTTTGCTTGGGTTATTCTTTCGAATGGAATCCCACCATGCGTGGCTGTTGTCAAGGTGTGTTTGTAGTGTGTTTCGGTTTGTGTATGTGTCCTGAGTGTGTGTGGGGGTTGTATGTCCCAGTTGTTCCTGGTTAGATCTGCTTGGATTGGTTGTATCCAGAGGTTATTTAGATTTCTCATTTTGGTGCAGTCGGACCATGTGCCAATCCATATAGGGACAGTATGTGTTTGGGGGTGGCAGTCCCAAGATCCACGAGTGGAAGTGGTGGATAGAAGATGTTTTGTGTTTTTTAAGGTCTCTGGTTGTGTGTGTGTTTGGTGGCCCACGTGGGGCAGGTAGTGCTCAGACGTGGCAGGTGTGAGGGTCTCTGGTGGCAGCGGTGGATGGAAGGTGTTTGGTATTGGTTCGTTGGTTTGGTTGGTAGTTTTGTTGGTGTGGTTCTGTAGGCAGTGGGTTAGATACGCCTGTTTGAATAACCATGTCTTGTCTTTGGAATTGGGTTGAGTGTGTGTTATGTGATGTGCGGTGATGATGTGTTGAGGTATGAGTCTGGGTGTGTGGATGGAAGGGTGGTGTGTTATGATGTTTGTCCGGTTGTGTGGGAGGAAGGGAAGTGTTAGGAGTGGTCTTCCTATGATATGTTTATTCTCTTGCTAAATCCTTCTCTCTGAATGTATGGTGTGTGACTGCAGATATGAGGTGATGAATGGAATGCCAGGAGTGTGACTGACTGGAATGTTGAGGGTGTATGAGATTCCAACTAGGGCAGTTGGTAATGATGTAGCCTGGGTGGTGGGAGCCAGTTGGCTTCCCTATGACAATACTTCCTATCTCCTTGTGATGTAACCTGATTAAAGTAATGTGAAGATTACGGCTGACTACCTGAGTGTCCTTTACTAGTACCCTGACTTATGGACATAACAGTGAGGCAGTGAAGAATAAGTTCCCACTATTCAAGGAGGTTCTCCCCAAGAGGGCAGAACAGGGTCCAAGATTTGGGAATAGATTGGTAGCACAGACTACCACGATAAAGAAGAGTGGCCCTCAGGGGACACCCGTGGGTTAAAATGGATGGATGCACCAGGGGCAACTGGTCAGGGTTGCAAGTACTCACCGACCCTCTGCGCACTCCGGACCAAACTTCAACAGTCGAGTCCACTTGGTTCGCAGGCTCAAATCCTGCAGTTGCGTGGCTCTGCAGCTTTCAGGGGCTGCGTTCCAGGGATGATTCCGTGGTGGGACAATGGCGATTTCTCTGCTCCTGATGAATGGACCAGGCCAATTCTGCTGCAGCGAGTCTGAGGACACGGGCACTTGTGCTACCGAGCTATTCCGAATTCTTGGATCCTGCTCTGCCCTCATTGAGAGACCATCCTCGAATAGTGGGAACTTATTCTTCACTGTGTCACTCACCTTCCTGAGTCGCTACAGCCCTTGAAAGAGACTCAGTTTTGACTTAACTGCACAATCGCGTGCACCAGCACTGTAAGTACCTTTGAGCTCAAGGCTCCACTCATCTTAGGTACTAGACTGCCTCTCAAGGTAGTTTTTGATTTGTGAAGGACTGCCACAGAGATATTTGCACTGTATAACCCCTTTCTTTGCGGGTTGTGTAACTGTACTAATTAATATCCCTCTTGGCCATTGGTTACTGTATATATGTTCGCTAGATTAGTGTTGTGTTGGTTTTGTTATTACTGCTGAAAAATTACGCTGTGTTTTACTTAAAAGGCCTTTAATAAATGTATCTATATTTTTAATATACACCTGACCGAGAGTAATTTGTGGTATTGTTTGCTGTGTGTGCTCATTGTGGGCTTTCGATTACCCTCAACCTTCCTGAGACCTAGTCTTGACCTCTTCCAATACAACCGTGATTGGTCTGGCTCGCCCGGAGGGTGACCCTGTTCCAAGAAACTAGGCTGGCCTTCTGAACCTCTGCCAACCAGTTCAGAGTTCAGAAATCCATTTTAATAAATTGGTGTATAGTGGTGGGATAGGATCGAAGATACCCATTGTTGCGCAACGGTAAAGGTACCCAGATTACACTTACCCAGGACACATAGTGACCTTAGTAGTAGCATAGCAGTAAAGGCTAACGACCTATCTTAAAACATGGAAGCAATAACCAACATAACCTTGAATGCTTCCAAGTCAGAAACACTGAGAATGATGTGTACCGAGAGAGGATTATCTTCTCAAGGTACAAAGAGTGAAATGATCCAAAGGATCATGGATTGACAAGAGGTGCAACTCGATGCCATTAACTCGGATGAGCGTACAGAAGGTGGTGGGGCTGCTCTCACTGACTGCTCTAGCAGAGCTGTTGCTGCCATCATCCATGGAGTCCATGAAGACAGGGAGGAGGAAGAGTCCCAAGTTTTGTCTATAGGTTCTGATGCTGAAGCCATGCTTGAATTCAAGAAGCAAGAACTGTTTAAGCAGAAGGAGCTTGAGTTTAACATGGCAAAGCTGAGAGTTGAGCAAGCCGAAAAACAGAAGGGCAGGGATGACCAGTTGGAGCTGGCCAAGATTCAGGCTACAACTGGCTGCTCCAAGGGATCTGGACATGTGTCTGGGTCCTCCTCTCATCCAAGATTTCCTAAAGTTCTGCTCAGTATGTATGATGAGAAGAAAGACATTATGGACTGGCTGACTGCATTTGAGTATTCCTGTGAAGTCCAAGAGGTTGTGGATGCTGAAAAGATTGCATGGCTGCTCAGAAGACTACCCCATTCTGGCTGCAGTGCCATGATGGAAATATCTAAGGCTGAAAGTGTAGATTTTGCAAAATTAAAACAACTCTCATCTTAAAGTTTGGGAAGACATTTAAAGAGATTTAGAGAGTACAAAAAGAAAGAATTTAACACTTGGCTTTCCTATGTTACTGATTCCTTGAAAAACGTGACTGCTGGGTTGAAGGCTATAAGGTCACCACCTTTGAGGGTATGACATGTTTAGTCATGCTTGAACATATTTTTGCATCTTGTTCCCCTGAGCTTAAGCAACACTTGGCTGATTCAAAGGAGATAGATCCTAGGAAGCTGGCTAGTGCAGCAGATTTGTAGGTGTCACGCAGAGTGTCACATAAGGACAAGACTACTCCTGGTAAGCAGGAGGAGGTGAAAAAGCATAAAGATAAGGAGGGTGGGGGGTCTGATAAAACGTTCTCCGGAAAGAGCCGCAAAAAGAAATTCAAGGGTAAGTCTCAAGAGAATGTTCAGGGTGGTGGGAGTTATACCCCCAGACAGAACTCTGGTTATAGTAAGCCTCCTTATGTCCCAAGACCCAGTGGATCCTGTCTTGTGTGAAGGGGTACCCCAGATGTAAGGTCAAAACCTTGGGGGTTCACTCTGTGAGTCTGGCCTTCCCCTCCTATGAGGAGGAAGAGATCACAGGGACATCCTTCTCCTCAGACTCCTTCTGCAGTGGGATAGAATCTGAGGTAGTGACTAAGCTTCCCTTGGACCCTGAGGAGAATGCGTGGACTGTTGGAGTGAGTGACAGAGAATGCAGCCTGAGAGAATGTTGATGTATGAGTGGTGATCTGTCAGAGTCAGTTGGAGATGTAGACCCTTAAGAGAGGATGCCGGTGCATGTTGCCTTTAACTTATGTGAACCTGACCTTATGTACCTGATGTAACGTACAAGGAGCTTATTAAAGGAGTCACTGGTGCATCCCTCGATGTCAGAGTCATCATTGGCCAGGACCCATCTTTACAAATGCCTTGTCTCTCTCCAAATCTCATTTGTTTTTAATAACTCTTTTCTTTCTCGCTTTCAATCTGGTTTCCACCATATGTACTCAACTGAAACTGCTCTTCTCTCAGTTCTAGACTCGCTACTCACAAACCGCTGCTCTAAACATTCCTCTATTCTCATTTTAATTGATCCTTCTGCTAGCCTCTCTATCTTCCTTTCTTTCTCTGGTTCTGTTCTTTCCACGTTTAAATCTTACCTATCCAATCAGACCTTTTCTGTCTCTTGGGGTGGGACAACCTTTGTCTCTCATCCTCTTGCTCGTGGTGTCCCACAAAGGTCAGTCCTAGGGCCTTTTCTTTTTCCTCTTCTCCTCTTGCTAACATTATCTCTTCTTATGGTCTATCTCACCACTTCTACGCTGATGACGCCCAGCTCTTTCTGTCTTTCTCATCCTTCTCTTCTGATATTCATACCCAGCTTTATGTGTGTTTAATGCCCATCAAATCATGGATGTCCTCTCATTACTTCACACTTAATTCCACAATAACAGAATTACTTTTTTTCCGTCTACTACTATTCCCTCTCCTATAGCTCCTTCATTTGTCTCATTTCCTCCATCATAACTTCTCTTTGTATCCACTGCTTGTAATCTGGGACTCTACTTTGATTCTGCTCTATCATTTAAACATCATATCTCTATTTCCTCTCAAGCTTGCCGCTATCATCTATTTAATATTAAAAAAGGTTCGATCATTCCTAACTTTTGGCGCAACTAAACTCCTCATATCTTCTTTAATTTTTCCGCGTCCCTTCTATTGCTCCACTGCACTCTTTGGTGTTCCTACTTCTCAACTTGTCAATGCTGCTATTCGAGTACTTTTTCGTTGGACTCCACGTGAATGAATATTATCTGCTCTTCTCACTCTGGGCTGGCTCCCCTTCCATGCACAGCTTACATTTAATGATCTTTGTTTGGTATTTAAATCACTATAAGTTCTTACTCCGGACTACCTTTCTTCACTGCTCTCATTTTACACTCCCTCCCAGTCCCTTCGCTCTAACTCCCAGTTTCGACTTGTAGTTACAGCCCTTCCTTGCGCTCAATAACGCTTTTGCACACTTGCTCACCTTGCCCCCCTGCTCTGGAATCTTCTTCCTCTTCCTCTATATTCGATCACCTCGTATTCTTCATTTCGCAAATCACTGAAAAAAATCTAATCCAGCAGGGCTGATCCAGCAGGGCTGATCCAGCAGGGCTGGTCCATCCAGCAGGGCTGATCCAGCAGGGCTGATCCAGCAGGGCTGATCCATCCAGCAGGGCTCATCCAGCAGGGCTGATCCAGCAGGGCTGATCCATCCAGCAGGGCTGATCCATCCGGGCTGATCCAGCAGGGCTGATCCATCCAGCAGGGCTGATCCAGCAGGGCTGATCCAGCAGGTCTGGGGCTGATCCAGCAGGGGTGATCCAGCAGGGCTGGTCCAGCAGGGCTGATCCAGCAGGGCTGGTCCATCCAGCAGGGCTGATTCCAGCAGGGCTGATCCAGCAGGGCTGGGGCTGATCCAGCAGGGCTGATCCAGCAGGGCTGATCCATCCAGCAGGGCTGATCCAGCAGGGCTGATCCAGCAGGGCTGGGGCTGATCCAGCAGGGCTGATCCAGCAGGGCTGATCCATCCAGCAGGGCTGATCCATCCAGCAGGGCTGGTCCATCCAGCAGGGCTGATTCCAGCAGGGCTGATCCAGCAGGGCTGGGGCTGATCCAGCAGGGCTGATCCAGCAGGGCTGATCCATCCAGCAGGGCTGATCCAGCAGGGCTGATCCAGCAGGGCTGGGGCTGATCCAGCAGGGCTGATCCAGCAGGGCTGATCCATCCAGCAGGGCTGATCCAGCAGGGCTGATCCATCCAGCAGGTCTGATCCATCCAGCAGGGCTGATCCAGCAGGGCTGAATCAGCAGGGCTGATCCATCCAGCAGGGCTGATCCAGCAGGGCTGGTCCAGCAGGGATGGGGCTGATCCAGCAGGGCTGATCCAGCAGGGCTGATCCAGGCACCCAATGTCAATCTCTTCATTGAGTTTCACTTGTGTACCGTTTTCATATATTTTTGCTATGTCAAGCGCTTTGGATTAAAGCACTATATAAATACCAGATAAATACAAATACAGTCTGCAACGTTAAAAACTTACCCAGACACAAACCTATTTCCTCCTACAGAAGGAACCTCCATTGGCTTCCTGTGGAAGCTCGGATTCATTTAAAGTCCTTGACAATAGTACACAAATGCCTATATGGTCAAGCACCGGGCTACCTTAAAGACTATGGGCCTCATTATGACCCAGGCGGTAAGTTACCGCCTGGGTCGTACCTTTACCACCATGGCGTAAACTACGTTTACGCCATGGTGGTTGGCGGACTTACCGCCCCATTCCGAGGTTGGCGGGGCGGTAAATCCCCAATCCCCATTTACCCTTCCCCATTCCCATTTTTGCCCCATAGGGCATAATGGGAGTGGGGAAGGCATTAATTACGCCACCGTAAATTGAGGTGGCGTAATTAACAACAAGGTCCCTTAGCGCCATGGATTTTAACACCTGCTAAAAGCAGGTGTTAAATCCTCCATGGCGCTAAGGGACCTCGGAATCAGGCGGAAAGGGTCGGCGCTGTTTACGCCGCCGTAAACCCCTTACCGCCTGGGTCCTAATTAGGCCCTATGTCAAGGAACCTTGCTCGGCTAGATTCAGTAGATCGAGTGACGGGGTCTGTTTATCTGTCCCTAGGATTGAGCGCGCTAGAGGCATGGGCAGATCTCTTGACATCCAAGCTGCCACCCTATGGAACAAACTTCCTAAAATCTTTTGTACCGAAAACAATCTACTGAAATTCAGGAAAGGGGTGAAACTATTGTTTTTGGATAAACTCATCACCTGCGTCTCCCCCCACCCCCTGTTTCCTCGTCTCTTCTTTCCCTTAGTCTTTGTTTCTCTGCGCCCTGATGCCTGCAGGCTCTGGCGTATTACAAATTGACAAAGACAAATCATGCCCTCGGAAGGAATAAACTTTGAAAGGCAAAGAGACTTGGGCACGGAAGGCCCTGATGCTAATGATTGAACTGTATCCTCCTGCTTCTGAAACCAGAAACTGTGCTAAGCTCGAGTGTACCGCCTTGTCCTGTGCTGGAAACGTGGGGAAGGGAGGCCACCGGCCTGAGCATCCTGACATATTGTTTTGGGAACAGATAAGATAGTGTGTGGGGGCTGAACCGTAGCTGGGTGCGCTCTAGCCATCAGCTTTTATTGGGTGCTTTGCTGTATCGATAGCACTTGGAGGTATTACCCTCAACCTTTTCTTCCAAAATCTACAGTAATTGTGTTTGTGCTTTCATCTTGCGCATTAACCCCTTGAGTATGAGTTCCCCTATGTCATGCAAATATACACAGGGGGCCTCATTACGACCCAGGCGTTAAGGGGTTAACGGCGCCGTAAAAGGTTGCAGCGCCGTTAACCCCTTGACACCTAATTACGAGGTCCCTTTGCGGGTCCCGACCTTAACAGCTGGTTTTTACCAGCCGTTAAGGATTGGACCCGCAAAGGGACAATGGAGGTAATTACGGTACCGCAATTTGCAGTACCGTAATTAGCGCCTTCCCCATTCCCATTGAGCCCTATGGGGACAAAAATGGGAACGGGGAAGGGCCAATGGTGAATGGGGAATTACCGCCCCGCCAACCTTGGAATGGGGCGGTAATTCCGCCATCCACCATGGCGCAATCGCTAAAATACCGGCATCAACCATGGCGCTAATAGCACCATGGTTAACGCCTGAGCCGTAATGACCCCCAAGGTCTAACATATTTGGCCCATTAGTTTAATATCTTGAGGACGGCCGACACGTGTTTCAACACTTGGTCGTCCTCTAGCCTGTTAATTACATGTGAACGGTTCACAATAAAAAACACTTTTTTCAAAAAGCTAATAATTACAGCATTATATTACAGTTTGAAAAAACACAAATGTTCAGAAAATTATTCAGAGAAATGTGACATACCAATTATGGGCAGGGCGTTGGAGAATAGAGAAAAAAGCCAACATGGAATGTCATTAGAGTTAACACTTGATATATCCTTTACTTAACATCACTGCAATCGATCCCATCAAATGGTGCTCGTTATCTCCTGCTCCTTAATCCTAGTTATGTGAGTGAAGGTGGGTTCATGTACCATTGGGATTCGTTCAAGACACCCCACTAAGTCCACGCGAGGTCGTGTTTCACTGTGATTTGTGCCCATATTATCATCAAAGAAAGTAATCCTAATTGTGTGCTAAGTTAAATGTCTGGACGTTAAATGACAGTGTCCCCAGTGATATGCCTTTACTATATTATCACCCATGTTCTATGTTACAACGTAGACACTTGCCCAGTAAGGATGGATATCTTACCAACTGTATTATGGGTTGGAATATCTGTTGATACAATAAGATTAGGACTTAATATTCTCATATGAGCATACGTAATTCACTTGCCACATGTTCGAGTTTGGTCACTTACCCACCTGTTCTGGTGATCAAACAAACTGTGTTACTAGTTAATACAAAGGTCCATCTACTCATTTTCCTTCCGTATATTATGTTCTTAAAGCTGTACATTAGATAGTGTTTTAGGTTCTGATCTCTGGGCACTAATATTTGTTATCTGTAACTAGATATAAGAACATAATATATCTTGGACATGAGGTTCTATTTAGAAGCTAAAAGCATTGGGACTTGAGCTCTAGGCCTTTGGGTCTTGGACCTAGGTTCTACTCAGACGCTAGAGCTATTGGGACTTGAGCTCTAAGCCTTTGGGTCTTGGGCATTAGGTTCTACTCAGTAGCTATAGCTATTGGGACTTGAGCTGCAGGCAATTGGATGTTGGGCCTTAGATTGTACCTGGTAGCTAGGGGCATTGGGATTGGAGCTGTTTGCAATGTGATCTTGGAATTTAGGTTCTACTCAGAAGCTAGAAGCATTGGGACTTGAGCTCTAGACATTCAGATTTCGGGCATTAGGTTCTACTTGGAGGCTAGAGGCATTGGGACTTGAGCTCTAGACATTCAGATCTCGGGCATTAGGTTCTACTTGGAGGCTAGAGGCATTGGGACTTGAGCTGCAGGCATTTGGATAGTGGACCGTAGGTTCTACTTGGATGCTAGAGGCATTGGGACCTGAGCTCTAGGCATTCAGATCTCGGGCATTAGGTTCTACTTGGAGGCTAGAGGCACTGGGACTTGAGCTCTAGACATTCAGATCTCGGGCATTAGGTTCTACTTGGAGGCTAGAGGCACTGGGACTTGAGCTCTAGACATTCAGATCTCGGGCATTAGGTTCTACTTGGAGGCTAGAGGCACTGGGACTTGAGCTCTAGACATTCAGATCTCGGGCATTAGGTTCTACTAGGAGGCTAGAGGCATTGGGACTTGAGCTGCAGCCATTTGGATAGTGGACCGTAGGTTCTACTTGGATGCTAGAGGCATTGGGACTTGAGCTCTAGGCATTCAGATCTCGGGCAGTAGAGTCTACTCGGTGGCTAGAGGTATTGGGACTTGAACTGTTTGTATATAAACCTCTGTTTCAAATATTTCATTACTCCTCCATCATGACACCATTTTCCCTAGTGATCCATACCTGATAGGCCTCCTTCACCCAGCACTTCCCTGTATACAATTAAAGCTGCTTAACTGGAAAGTCATGCAGTGTGAGGTTTATCGTTTCCACGCAGACACACGTGGGATTGTCGTCGTTGTCTCCGAGTAACCCAACAGTGCTGCCGTGACAGTGCTGCAGTGACAGTGCTGTAGTGACAGTGATCTGTACACATCACAGTGGCAGTTCACCAGGGTGGTTGCACGCAGGGGCAGCACACCTTTTCATTTTTACTTATTACAAAGAGTGCGTCTCCAATGTGCAGTGGCAAGGTTTGCAACCAGTGCGCCGTGTCAATGTTTGGATCTCCTATAGGATTGTGGTGCAGCGTTGTGCACAGTGTGCATTGTGATTATGTTACGGTTCACCACAGATTCAGATTTTTTTGTCTCATGGTTGCCAAGGGGTAAAAAGAATGTAATGGTGTTTCCATCCATCTGACTGGTACCTGGCATGATGACAAGCATTGCCACCTGGGTAAATGCAAAGTCCTACCCACACTAGGCATAGCTTCAGTACCACCCATCCTTCGGGGTGCTGGGGAATCCCTTATCACAAGGGTAGGGGGAAAGAGGTCATCTGCTATATAACCACTTGTACTCAGGCTAGAACCAGCAGCAGTTGGCTCCAGGATGGGAAGGGGCATTGCAGCCCCCTTTAACACCTCACCAGAATATAACGTGATATCAGCAGCGACAGCCCGGAGAGGGAGATCATGGACTGTTTGCTTGGTCATTTCAATTCAGGGTAATGACCTACACACAGTAGAGGGGTCAGACAACAACATGTAATTGACAAAGTGAATGCTCCGGGGATATAACAAGCTGGCCTTGGTGGTTGCCTGCGGGTAATCAAGTGGGGGCTGGGGGTTTATTAGGGTCAGGTGAGTGAATAGGAGAGGGGTCAGCAGGGGAGTTGCTAGGTCTGGAAAAGACCCGGGGCTAAGCTGATGTCGGAACTGTTGGGACTGGGGGCTAGCTAGTCTTTTGGCTGTAGCTCCTGAGATTCTATCCGGGGCTACAACCAAAAGATCAGGGGCTATAGCCCCCTTAGCCCCCCCTAGCAACGCCCCTGGGGGTCAGTCTGGTTGGGCATGCCACTGAAACAGATTCTCGGCACATGATTGTTGGAACTCTTCTCCAACACATTTGCTGCACACTTCATGCACTCAAAAAAGGTTAACTGTGTGAGTGCAGCTTGCTATGTCTTTTGTGCATAGTTACTGTGCAAATCTGCAGAGCAGGGCAACATGCGATGTGAAACCTGGCCCTCTGTGGTTAGTCTGGCGCCTTCCGTAAACATGCATTAGTAATCCTGTGGCAGTTAGTTGGGCTTGCACGAGTGTGTATGTCCTAGACACATCTGAATAAGAACAACTCACAAGATTGTGACATCATATTTCATTCCGTGGTTTATTTACCCCCCCCCCCCACAGCATCCCAGACTCGCAGGCATGAGTCCCAGAAGGTCATTACACAGACACACACTCCTAATTGGCAGCCATGGTGTTCTTGATCCAGGTGGTGTAATTGCAGACCTTGGTGTAGACGCCGGGGTAATTCCTCATAGCACATCCTTTCCCCCAGGAGACGACGCCCTGGAGTTGCCCATTGCAGACCACGGGGCCACCGGAGTCACCCTGGAGGGCAGAAAGCGAGAGAGTGGTCAGAGGTTCTCACACATGCTGCTCACCCGCTACCTCACTGTTAGCTCCCACTCCCCTCTATTGGTCCCTTACAATCTGCTTCCCTCGCCGCGTACGTCCCCCATGACATGTACAGCGCTCCGCTGCTTCCTCAAGTTAGGTACATGCTAAAAAAGTATAATAATAATAATAATAATAATAATAATAATAATAATAATAATGATAATAATAATAATAATGATAATACTAATAATAATAATAATAATAATAATAATACTAATAATAACAAGAATGATAATACTAATACTAATGATAATACTAATAATAATAATAATGATAATAATAATAATAATAATACTAATAATAATACTAATAATATGAATGATAATAATAATAATAATAATAATAATGATAATAATAATAATGATAATGATAATAATAAAAATGATAATAATAATAATAATAATAATACTAATGGTAATACTAATAATAATGATAATAATAATAATAATAAAAATGATGATAATAATAATAATACTAATGCTAATACTAATAATAATAATAATAATAATAATAATAATAATTGAATGATAATAATAATAATACTAATAATAATACAAATAATAATAATAATAATAATAATAATAATAATAATACGACTGATAATACTAATAATAATAATAATAATAATAATAATAATAATAATAATAATAATAATGATAATACTAATAATAATAATGATAATGATAATGATAATAATAATAATAATAATGATAATGATAATAATAATGATGATAATAATAATAATAATAATAATAATAATAATAATAATAATAATGATGATAATGATAATAATAATAATAATAATAATAATAATACTAATGGTAATTGTAAAGAAGATTGCAGATCACACCATCGATGTATTATGTCGGCTTTATTATCTTAGTAATAAGCAAACGTGAGAGACCCCCAGCACAGGCAGTGTCCAGGGTTCAACTGCTCACAGTTGAAGAACAACATTCTGATGCACAGCTAATGACATAGATGAGGTTCCAACCTCGAATGATACCAGCCTAGCGCAAGCCGATGTACTGACACAATACATCTAGTTTCTGCATATAAACACTTCAATAACACAACCTATATACAACACACCTCCCTCCCCTAAAAAAAAAACTTCTTTTATTACACATTAATGTTTTCAATCTTAACATTTCCAGATCAAACTTATTGGGGAAAATACAACATTTATGTTGTGAGCCAAAAAAAAATTTTCTCTTTAAGATCACATACTCATCTTTTTACCTTCGCAATTCTGGATAAGCTCCAGACTTGTCCACCTTCCACACATACCGCATTCTTGTAAATCTTTGTCACTCTAACAGGTTCTGAATATAAAGGTTCCCCTTTCTTAGAAACCACAGCCCTTCTTACCCGCACAGAATCTCCAGCAACAACCACAGTCTTCCTCTTTGGATATTTCTTATTAACCCTCTTCACCCACCTTTCCTTGTCGGCATCCATCTTTTTCCTCACCTCATTAACCACTGTATTCGTTTCTCTCGCCTTACCCAACCAGGCGGGAGATACACAGGTATTAGCTTTCCGTCCTCTCATCAATTCAAATGCGCTGACTCCTGTCTCAATCCTTGGAGCCATCCTTAACGCATACAATCTATCTCTCACAGCTACCTTCCTGTCAAGTCCACTTACATTCGCTCCCCGAATAGCATCCATAATGGATCTGTTAACCCTCTCGACCATTCCATTCGCTTGTGGGCAATACAAGGGTGTCTTTTTGTGTTCGATACCACATTTACTAAGGTACTCTAAAAACATTTTTCCCACAAATTGTGGGCCATTATCTGTAAGTACACTACTGGGTAAACCCTCTCTTTCAAAAACATCTTCCAGAAATTCTATTATCCGCATACAGGTAACTTCCCTCACAATCCTAAATTCAGTCCATCTAGAAAATGTATCAACAAGTACTATGGCGAACCTTCCTTTACCTGCTCCCATATCTAATGGACCTAAAATATCCATAGCTAAATCCTGCCACACACCCACTGGGGTCCTAGTTTTTTCCATTGGTTGCGACTTAGCACGTAAACTTTTCCCCGACTTGATGCAATCAGCGCAAGCACCTACAACTTTCTCAATTTCATGATCCATCCCTGGCCACCAGTAATCATCTTTAATTACTTCTTTGGTTTTACACATCCCTATGTGACCTTGGTGTGCCCGACTTATTAGTTTACTTCTCAAACATCCCGGAACAACCAATTTGTCCCACCTATATAATAACTCTCCCTTCAATGATAATTCATTTCTCACCTCCCACATTGACCTTTCTTCACTCGATAATAATCTTTTCTCTGGCCATTCACTTTCTACAAAAGCCATAATCCGTCTCCATATCTCACTGGATCTCAACGCTTGAATCCATTCATGTTTCTGTATTATGCCCTCCAATGTAGCAAACACCATCTCATTTTCACCATAAAGATTTTTATCACTGTCAGTCCCAGCATTTTCAACTTTCACTCTTGAGGCATGATCGGCCTTGACATTTTCTTTACCCGCAACCACCTCAATTATGAACTTATGGCACTGTAGTCTTGTCACCCATCCAGCCACTCTCCTTGATACCTTATCCAGTCCCTTATTTTCAAAAATTGATTTGAGCGGTCTATGATCTGTTCTTAGAACAAATTCCTGTCCCCATACAAAATTCTTCATTTTCTCAATTCCCCAGTGACATGCCAGGGCTTCTTTTTCCAACACTGAGTAATTTAACTCTGCACCCTTCAGCATGCGGGATGCATGCATCACCACCATCTCTTTTTCCTCGAAACCTGGTTGTAACATAACTACTCCTATGCCAGTGTCACTGGCATCTACCGATAAAATTGTTTTCTTCCTGGTGTCAAACATCGATAGGGGTTTTGCCATATCTATTTTCTTCTTTACCTCCTCAAATTCCTTCTCACATTCCTTGTGCCATACAAATTCTACGCCTTTCCTTAGCAATGACCTCAAATTTCTTATGCAATCCGTGTAATTCTCTACGAAACGATGATAGAATTCGAGGGTACCTAAAAATGACCTTAATTCACTTTTGTTCTTTGGTGGCAGAGTCCTCATAATCGACTCTACTAAACTCTTTTTCGGCCTGAGACCCTGTTCAGATATTTCATGGCCTAAATACTCGACCACCTGAGTCATGAAAACACATTTCTTGCTCCTCAAAGTTATTCCCCTCGACTTGAATATTTTTAGAACCATATCGAGTCTAAATCTCAGTTCTTCTTCATCTTTACCACAGATCAGGACATCATCTTGAAAACACCATACCCCATTTACTTCCTTTAGTAACTTATCCATCACCTTCTGGAATACTGAGGAAGCCGATACCAATCCAAATGGCATGCGTTTGAATTGATATATGCCCTCATATGTAATAAAAGCAGTTAACTTGCGAGATTCATTATCCAAACCAATTTGATGATAAGCACTCGCCATGTCAAGTTTTGCAAAGCACTTCGCATCCCCAATCCTACTTAAAAGCTCACCCATATTGGGTAATGGGTGGCGGTCTGCCACAACACATCTATTAAGTTCCCTCAAATCAATGCACACCCTCAAATCTCCACTTCCCTTCTTTACGACCACCACCGGGGATATCCACTCTACAGCCTTGGCTGGCTCAATAATTCCTTCCCTCTCAAGCTTTACTAATTCATTCCGTACTGCTTCCCGCATCGACAACGGTAACGGCCTAAGTTTTGATGCAATGGGTTTACTTCCTTCCCTTATGACAATCTTATGAACCATACCCCTAAGACATCCTACCTTTTCCTGAAATACTTCGGGATATTTCATTATCATTTCGCATTTGGCAATTTTATCATTGGACTCAGAAGGGTAGCCTACATTGCAAACTTGTTCCTCACCATTGGGATCTAACTTGATTTTTAACGCTCTTTGTTCCCTCCAACCTAACAATGTTTCTCCTCTCTTTGTGACATATATCCTTCCTTGCGCTACTCTCCCTTTGAATTTTAATTCAGCTTCACAACATCCTAATATCTCTATTTTATCACCATTATATCCCCCTGGGGTTTTATCAGACGGGCACAGTTGTTCAATGGCACCTCCAACCACATTCTCAAAAACCATCTTGGACATCAACGTGATTTTAGAACAAGAGTCAGCAAGCATTTTCACATAATGACCATTAACTTCTATCCATGCTGAAGGATGCTCACTTTCGTCAGTTTCTAAACATTTTACCATATGGACCGTGACAATCTCATTTTCAGAAATATCCGCTTCCTCTGAGGAAAGGCCATCATATTCTTCGACAATGAGTGTTCCTTTACCATCTGTTCCTATTCGATAATTTTTACAACAATTTTCGAAATGACCCCATCTTTTACATATATTGCATTTGGCACGCCTCCCTGGACATATAGGAGATGTTGATAGGTGGCGTGCACTCCCACAACGGAAACATAACCTATCTTCCCTCTTTACATTGGACTGTGAGCTATCCCTCTGGGCATATTTATTTGTCTGTTCAGCTCCCCCACCCTTCATTTGGTTACCATCATAACGCCTATTTGGTCTGATTTTCTGTTTCTTCTTTTCTTTTGGGCAAGTTCCCCTTTTATCATTCACTCTTAACACTTCAGTTCCTACTGTTGACTTATTTTCTTTGGCAGCCAACTTTGCCACACATTGTAGGGTGTGTTCAATTTTCTTCGCAATGCTAATAACTTCATCTAAATTTGGATCATCTTTTAACCAGATTTCTTCACGAATCTTATCATTTGCACAATGTAACATAAACTGATCCCTTATGTGTTCGTCTAAGCCACTCCCAAATTTACAATGCAGAGACAGATGTCTTAAAGCAGTTACGTAATCTTCAACAGATTCTCCCTCATGTTGGCATCTCGTACCAAAATGATATCTTTCCAATACTGTACTAGTCTTAGTTTCAAAATGTTTATCAAGTTTAATCAGAGCAAGATCAAAGTCATTTACACCTTCTTCCACATCCAATTCCGAAACTTCAGGCAAGGTGTCATATATCCTCTGCCCTTCATAGCCCAGAAAATGCAACAACATTGCTACTTTGCGCTCAACAGACATGCCATTTCCGCATGTAGCCTTAACATAGTGAAGAAAACCCTTTTTCCAAGGCACCCATTTAATTCTTGGGGGACCTGGTGAGGGCATGAATACCTGTGGACCCGGAACTCCAGACAATGCCATAATTTCCGTCAATGGCAGAGAACTGTAGGCACACAGATAATGTGTCGATTCTCACCTGTGATCCAAGCCTGATTTGCCTTCCCGCAAGGGCCCAGGGCAAATTTTAAAAACAAACTCTGCTTTTCCCAAAGTGTGGCAACCACGTTACTCAAGGGTTGCACTGGGAGATCGCACTTCCTTGTTCCCTGCGTTGAAAACCCCGTGACTCTGAGACGTAGTGAGCATCGATACTGGGCCAATCAGCAACCTTCTCTCTGAGGGACTTGCATTCACGTTGCGTTACGCCGCTTCCGTGTGATGAACGAAACGTACCTTTTTGGGGTCGACAAATAACTCGCCTCTGTCGTTGCCGGCAAGTTTCGCTGGGCACGCACCTTCGCACCAAAAGCTCGCCTCTGCCGCCGCCGGCGGATTTCGCTGCACACGTACCTTTGCGGAATAGCGATTCGGAAGATCTCCTGTGAGGCGGTTTGGTCCGCGTAGTGCAGGGTTGCTTCCTGGTTCCTTCAGGACTTCCTTCTGCGGGACGGTCAGCGCCGTCGCCCGCCTGTGCTGGTGAGCTGACGCATTTCACTCTTTAGAGACACACCAAAGCCAAATACTCGACAGCCCCTGAACTGCAGCCTCTTAAACAGGCGTTCTCCCTTCCCTTGGTTCCTCTGGTGCTACGGCCAAACTTATGGTCCTGCAGGCTGGGGGTCTCTGTTGCGATAGGTGTCGTTACGTTAGGGAATGTCATCCCATCCTCGTCGCCATTGTAAAGAAGATTGCAGATCACACCATCGATGTATTATGTCGGCTTTATTATCTTAGTAATAAGCAAACGTGAGAGACCCCCAGCACAGGCAGTGTCCAGGGTTCAACTGCTCACAGTTGAAGAACAACATTCTGATGCACAGCTAATGACATAGATGAGGTTCCAACCTCGAATGATACCAGCCTAGCGCAAGCCGATGTACTGACACAATACATCTAGTTTCTGCATATAAACACTTCAATAACACAACCTATATACAACAGTAATACTAATAATAATGATAATAATAATAATAATAAAAATGATGATAATAATAATAATACTAATGCTAATACTAATAATAATAATAATAATAATAATAATAATAATAATAATACGAATGATAATAATAATACTAATAATAATACTAATAATAATAATAATAATAATAATAATAATAATAATACGACTGATAATACTAATAATAATAATAATAATAATAATAATAATAATAATAATGATAATACTAATAATAATAATGATAATGATAATGATAATGATAATGATAATAATAATAATGATAATGATAATAATAATGATGATAATAATAATAATAATAATAATAATAATAATAATAATAATAATAATAATGATAAGTGAGGGTCTTTACCGAGTCTGTGGAAGTGAAGGACTTGTAGATAGCAATCATAGATCATTCATGAGCGAATTAGTGTAGTATTATACATGTTTTGCACCAGTGCAAGCCCCATTAGCGGTCCAGTTAAAATAATCCTAGTGAAAAAAAACCTATTCTTTCAATGCATTCTTGCACCACTGCAATGTTTGCCCTAGTCACAAGCCTTTGCCCTGGTGCAAACATACATTGGAACAATATAACTTCAACGCTTGCCTTGGGGGTTGGACATGGCCGATAATAGCCTGCCAGACTGAGCCAGAAAGGGGTGAGCACAGCGAGGGGGTCTCACATTGGCTGAGGGCCATTACTAGCAATGTCCGCCCATTAAGGAGTTAGTTCACGCTATTAGCAGTGCAAGACCTGTCGACCCGATTTCTCCAATAAAGACAAACATAAAATGGCTGCACACTATGTCCCTTTTCTATGTCTAGCGTGGGTGGGCATGTGGTGAGGTGGCAGCTTTAAAGCTGGAAGGAGTGGAATCAAGTAAGTGGGGGTGTGAGGATTGAAGGGGTGCATTAGAGGCACAAAGAGTATGAGGAGTGGGGGTATGAGGATTGAAGGGGTGGATTATAGGTGCAGAGAGTATGAGGAGTGGGGGTATGAGGATTGAAGGGGTGGATTAGAGGTGCAGAGAGTATGAGGAGTGGGGTGTGAGGATTGAAGGGGTGGATTAGAGGTGCAGAGAGTATGAGGAGTGGGGTGTGAGGATTGAAGGGGTGGATTAGAGGTGCAGAGAGAATGAGGAGTGGGGGTATGAGGATTGAAGGGGTGGATTAAAGGTGCAGACAGTATGATGAGAGGGGTTTGAGGATTGAAGGGGTGGATTAGATGTGAAGAGAGTATAATGAGTGGGGGTATGAGGATTGAAGGGGTGGAGTAGAGATGCAGAGAGTATGAGGAGTGGGGGTATGAGGATTGAAGCGGTGGATTAGAGGTGCAGAGAGTATGAGGAGTGGGGGTGTGAGGATTGAAGGGGTGGTTTAGTGGGGGTATGAGGATTGAAGGGGTGGATTAGAGGTGCATAGAGCATGAGGAGTGGGGGTATGAGGATTGAAGGGGTGGATTATAGGTGCAGAGAGTATGAGGAGTGGGGGTATGAGGATTGAAGGGATGGATTAGAGGTGCAGAGAGTATGAGGAGTGGGGGTATGAGGATTGGAGGAGTGGATTAGAGGTGCAGAGAGTATGAGGAGTGGGGAGTGAGGATTGACGGGGTGGATTAGAGGTGCAGAGAGTATGAGGAGTGGGGAGTGAGGATTGACGGGGTGGATTAGAGGTGCAGAGAGTATGAGGAGTGGGGAGTGAGGATTGAAGGGGTGGATTAGAGGTGCAGAGAGTATGAGGAGTGGGGGTATGAGGATTGAAGTGGTGTATTAGTGGGGCAAAGAGTATGAGAAGTGGGGGTGTGAGGATTGAAGAGGTGGATTAGAGGTGCAGAGAATATGAGGAGTGGGGGTATGAGGATTGAAGGGGTGGATTAGAGGTGCAGAGAGTATTTGGAGTGGGGGTAAGAGGATTGAAGGGGTGCATAAGAGGTGCAGAGAGTATTTGGAGTGGGGGTGGGAGGATTGAAGGGGTGGATTATAAGTGCAGAGAGTATGAGGTGTGGGGATACGAGGATTGAAGGAGTGGATTGGAGGCGCAGAGAGTATGAGGAGTGGGGGTAAGAGGATTGAAGGGGTGGATTATAGGTGCAGAGAGTATGAGGAGTGGGGATACGAGGATTGAAGGAGTGGATTAGAGGTGCAGAGAGTATGAGGAGTGGGGGTGGGAGGATTGAAGGAGTGGATTGGAGGTGCAGAGAGTATGAGGAGTGGGGGTATGAGGATTGAAGGAGTGTATTAGAGGTGCAGAGAGTATGAGGGTGAAAGGGAATGAGGCCTTAGATCGTGGCACATGAATTCTGGTAAATGTTGTTCAAGGGCATCACCAGCATATGTTCAGACATTTTATATCTCTCTAGATCTGGATTGTCCAACTCTGGCCCTCGAGGGCCAGAAACATGTCGGGTTTTCAGTATACCCCTAATTAATATGCATGGAATACATTTGCATACAATGATTCTGAATGCATGTACATTTGTTTTCATTAATATTAATGATGGATGTCCTGAAAATCCGTCAGGATTCCGTGCCTGGGGGCCTGGAGGTGGACTACCCTGTTCTAGAGGCTCTTATTTTCTAGAGAGCTATCACTAGCAATCAATATACCCCAACCCCCATGGCTCATGGCAACTGCAGACCAATTAGTAACGTTCCAAAGGCAGAGGCGAATAATTTGGATGGATTTGGTACCTGGCAAGAGTCCTTTCCTCCTTCGATGAATCCAGCGCAGAACATGTTGCTGGTGATCTGCCCCGGGTAGGCGTTGGTGCACTGGCTCGATGACAGGATGGGGGCGTTCAGGCACTGCAGCTGGCTGGGGTAGTTAGCTATGCAAGAAGGCAACGGGGAGAAAACACGTTTCATTATTGCTCTTGCCAAGCAGACACAATGGAGACACAATACACCTGCCGGCTTATACACAGCTCCCCAGACCCTGCACGTGTACAAGTGACGTCACTGAATAAGAAGGCAACTGGAGGAAACAACCCCTTATGGAGAAAGGCGCCTGCTTGAAGGAGAGTCAATTTGTGATTGAAGGCCCCTGCTGGCGGGAGAGTCAATGTGTGATTGAAGGAAGCTGCTAGAGGCAGAGTCAATGTGTGATTGAAGGCAGCTGCTTCAGGGAGGGTGAATGTGTGATTGAAGGCCCCTGCTGGAGGGAGAGTCTATGTGTGATTGAAGGAAGCTGCTAGAGGGAGAGTCAATGTGTGATTGAAGGCAGCTGCTTCAGGGAGGGTCAATGTGTGATTGAAGGCCCCTGCTGGAGGGAGAGTCTATGTGTGATTGAAGGGCCCTGCTGGAGGGAGAGTCAATGTGTGATTGAAGGAAGCTGCTAGAGGGAGAGTCAATGTGTGATTGAAGGCAGCTGCTTCAGGGAGGGTCAATGTGTGATTGAAGGCCCCTGCTGGAGGGAGAGTCTATGTGTGATTGAAGGGCCCTGCTAGAGGGAGTCAATGTGTGATTGCAGGCAGCTGCTTCAGGGAGGGTCAATGTGTGATTGAAGGCCCCTGCTGGAGGGAGAGTCTATGTGTGATTGAAGGGCCCTGCTAGAGGGAGTCAATGTATGATTGAATGCAGCTGCTGGAGGGAGAGTCAATGGGCCTCATTACGACCCTGGCTCTAAGTGTTTAACAGCGCTGTAAAAGGCTGCGGCGCCGTTAAACACTTAGCGCCTTACTACGAGGTCCCTTTGCGGGACCCGACCTTAACGGCTGGTCTACACCAGCCGTTAAAGTAGGGACCCGCAAAGGGACCTTGGTGCTAAGTACGGTACTGCAATTTGCGGTACCGTACTTAGCGCCTTCCCCATTCCCATAGAGCCCTATGGCCCGAAAATGGGAATGGGGAAGGGCCATGGTTCAATGGGGAATTACCGCCCCGCCAACCTTGGAATGGGGTGGTAATTCCCCATTGAACCATGGCGGACCCGTTACAACACCGGCACCAACCATGGTGCTAAAAGCGCCATGGTTTAGCGCCGGTGTTGTAATGAGGGCCAATGTGTGATGGAAAGCAGCTGCTTGAGGGAAGAGTCAATGTGTGATTGAAGGCAGCTGCTTCAAGGAGAGTAGACATGTGATGGAAGGCCCCTGCTTGACGGAGAGTGCATGTGTGATTGAAGGCAGCTGCTGGAGGGAGAGTCAATGTGTGATTGAAGGCAACTGCTGGAGGGAGAGTCAATGTGTGATTGAAGGCCCCTGCTGGAGGGAGAGTCAATGCGTGATTGAAGGCTCCTGATGGAGGGAGAGTCAATGCGTGATTGAAGGCTCCTGATGGAGGGAGAGTCAATGCGTCATTGAAGGCTCCTGCTGGAGGGAGAGTCAATGTCTGATTGAAGGCAGATGCTTGAAGGAGACTCAATGTGTGATTGAAGGCAGCTGCTGTAGGGAGAGTCAATGTGTGATGGAAGGCAGCTGCTGGAGGGAGAGTCAATGTGTGATGGAAGGCCCCTGCTGGAGGGAGAGTCAATGTGTGATTGAAGGCAGATGCTTGAAGGAGACTCAATGTGTGATTGAAGGCAGCTGCTGTAGGGAGAGTCAATGTGTGATGGAAGGCAGCTGCTGGAGGGAGAGTCAATGTGTGATGGAAGGCAGCTGCTGGAGGGAGAGTCAATGTGTGATGGAAGGCCCCTGCTGGAGGGGGAGTGCATGTGTGATTGAAGGCAGCTGTTGAAGAGAGAGTCAATGTGTGATTGAAGGCAGCTGCTGGAGGGAGAGTCAATGTGTGATTGAAGGCAGCTGCTGGAGGGAGAGGGAATGTGTGATTGAAGGCCCCTGCTGGAGGGAGAGTCAATGTGTGATTGAAGGCAGCTGCTGGAGGGAGAGTCAATGTGTGATGGAAGGCAGCTGCTGGAGGGAGAGTCAATGTGTGATGGAAGGCCCCTGCTGGAGGGAGAGTCTATGTGTGATTGAAGGCTCCTGATGGAGGGAGAGTCAATGCGTGATTGAAGGCTCCTGATGGAGGGAGAGTCAATGCGTCATTGAAGGCTCCTGCTTGAGGGAGACTCAATGTGTGATTGAAGGCAGCTGCTGTAGGGAGAGTCAATGTGTAATGGAAGGCAGCTGCTGGAGGGAGAGTGTATGTGTGATTGAAGGCCCGTGCTGGAGGGAGAGTGTATGTGTGATTGAAGGCAGCTGCTGGAGGGAGAGTAGGTGTGATGGAAGGCAGCTGCTGGAAGAAGACTGAATGTGTGATTGAAGGCAGCTGGCTGCATTCCAGACCTGCTGGCTGCCTATTGGTCAGGCTGGGGAGTGTGTTGTGCAGTGGTTTGGACACCCACACATGCACAGATATAATGTCCTGTGGGCGAGGTGAATCTATCCCACACGGAGTATCCTTCCCTAATAGGACATTATATTCCTGTTTATCTAAAACTCTGTTTTACTATCCCATAATACTCTCTCCATAGGCTTTCAAGTTCCTTTTTACAACATGTTTTACGGGAGTCATTGTGCTTCCAGTATCTTGATATTTCTGTCTGTTATCAGCAATGGCCTTCAGTCTATTCCAGTTATGCACATAAAAGGTACAGGTTCCAGGACAAGATTTTGTTTTGAGTTCCCAAGAAAAGTTCTTTCTGCAAATGTACTAAATATTGACATTTGTAAATCATATTACATATAATCATGTGTGTGCAATTAAACGAAAGAAACGAATCAATGTTCATTGCACTTTGTAAAGAGGATCATTTCTACCTTTGACGTTTGCAAAATTGAGCGAGGATCAGGGAAAAGGCGGTAACACACTTACCAACCGCCGAGCCAGGCTACTACCACCAGCAGCAGAACATGCTGAAGGGGGCTTTCACCCGATTCAGAAGTTTGCAGCCGAGTCCTGAGGGGCTGGATCTGCCATGGGGGGGTTTTGGGGGTGGGCTGATAATATCTCAACTCTGCCAACTAGAGAAGCTGGCACCGAATGTACCAGTATTACAGAGGCCTGCAGTGCAGGCAAGATGTCCACCAAAATTGAGGCCAACTCTGAGGTGGGAGGATTGCTCAGGGGCAACGCGCTTGCCTTGAAAGCAGGACGACGCGGCACAAGCAGGTTCGATGCCCGGGTGTGCGCTGAGGAACCTCTGGGTATTAAGCACAAATGAACCTGCTTGGATTTTGCTGGGGGGCTTTACGACTCAATGGTGTGTGGGGGTGGGAAAATGGGGCAACCTCATGGCCCCATTCTACCCAGTTGAGGCATCTTTGTCTCGTTTTTTCACAAACCCGCAAGGGGAGGTGGATGGGAAGGCAGGGTACTGATTACTGAGCCTATCCCCCCAAAACCCTTGTGTCAGAACCAGGCATCGTCAACCACAAAAGGCACGTTCATCTCACTTACAGCTGCTCCACTGTGTCAACATCCCACCATTAGGCCATTGCTCCAGAACCCCCATTGCCCAATCCCAGGTCACTTACAGCTGCTCCACTGTGTCAACATCCCACCATTAGGCCATTGCTCCAGAACCCCCATTGCCCAATCCCTGGTCACTTACAGCTACTCCACTGTGTCAACATCCCACCACTGTGCCATTGCTCCAGAATACCCATTGCCCCAGTCCTTGGTCACTTACAGCTACTCCACTGTGTCAACATCCCACCACTATGGCATTGCTCCAGTATCCCCATTACCCCAGTCCCTGGTCATTTACAGCTACTCCACTGTGTCAACATCTCACCACTATGCCATTGCTCCAGAACCGACATTGCCCCAGACCCTGCTCACTTACAGTCACTTCCACTGTGTCAACATCCCACCACTAGGCCATTGCTCCAGAACCCCCATTGTCCCAGACCCTGGTCACTTACAGCTACTCCACTGTGTCAACATCCCACCACTAGGCCATTGCTCCAGAACCCCCATTGCCCCAGACCTTGATCACTTACAGCTACTCCACTGTGTCAACATCCCACCACTAGGCCATTGCTCCAGAACCACCATTGCCCAATCCCTGGTCACTTACAGCTACTCCACTGTGTCAACATCCCACCACTATGGCATTGCTCCAGTATCCCCATTGCCCGAGTCCCTGGTCACTTACAGCTACTCCACTGTGTCAACATCCCACCACTAGGCCATTGCTCCAGAACGCCCATTCCCCCAGTCCCATGTCACTTACAGCCACTCCACTGTGTCAACATCCCACCACTATGCCATGGCTCCATAACCCCATTGCCCCAGACCCTGGTCACTTACAGCCACTCCACTGTGTCAACATCCGACCACTATGCCATTGCTCCAGAACCCCCATTGCCCCCGTCCCTGGTCACTTACAGCCAGTTCCACTGTGTCAACATCCCACCACTATGCCATTGCTCCAGAATACCCATTGCCCCAGTCCCTGGTCACTTACAGCTACTCCACTGTGTCAACATCTCACCACTATGCCATTGCTCCAGAATCCCCATTGCCCCAGTCCCTGGTCACTTACATTCACTTCCACTGTGTCAACATCCCACCACTAGGCCATTGCTCCAGAACCCCCAAGCCCCAGTCCCTGGTCACTTATAGCTACTCCACTGTGTCAACATCCCACCACTACGCCATTGCTCCAGAACCCCCATTGCCCCAGACCTTGATCACTTACAGCTACTTCCACTGTGTCAACATCCCACCACTATGCCATTGCTCCAGAATCCCCATTGCCCCAGACCCTGGTCACTTACAGCCACTGCCGGAGGTGTTTCCCCAACCGGATATCAGACACTGTGTTCCGGTGGCAGCACAGCCAGTTGGCAGGGCGACGGCCTTCACGTAGCTGTTGAGCGTCGCTGCGCGGGACAGCTTGATGAGCATGATGTCGTTATCCAGGTTGCGGGAGTTGTAGCTGCCGTGTCTGATGACCTTGACAGAGTCAATGAATTGTTCAGTGCCTTCATTGGAGTTGATATTGTGCTCGCCGAGCCTCACCTGAATACGCCTAAAATACGACAGTGTTATAAGCATTAACATTGTGTTATTTGCAAGGTGAGTGGTCATATGATTTCATGTCTAAACTTTTGCATATGTTTTATGAATTGTGTATGTTTTTCATGGCTTTGACTGATAAGCAAGCACTGCTTGATATTGCATCAATTCAGGTGGTTTAGTCGCTACATGTCAGAAAGGAGGACACAGGAGAGGGGCCCCAGAAGGGGTGTCTTCAGGATGAGTCTGGCCAGAATGTGGGGCACATCCACAATGAGAAGGATGCAGAGCAGAGATATGTTCTCTCTGTCACGTCTGAGCTTGCAGAGGCGGGAATAAGAGTCTTACTAGCACCCCAAAAGGTCCAATCAGGAATGAGCAAGAAGGGCCCCTTTAATGCCTACTTTGTGTGCAGAGTTGGCTTTCCAAAGGCTGGCAGCAGATTCAGTAAAGTCAGGACTTCTTCATGTGACCCAGTGCCACATACTTAAGTCAACACGAGCAAAGCGGGTACTCCTGTGGAGTGGGGCACAGGTTTCCTTCCTGTCAAAGTGTGACATTATCTATGAATTGTGGGACTGGAATTCTGGTGCTAGGAATTGCAGAAGGAGTCAAAGAGGGTGGAATATAGCGGAACCGAGGGGTAACTGCTGCATGCATTCATGAAGTGTGGAAAGTACTGTGTTCACTGACCCACAGGTGACCTCACTACTTTGAGTTGCAAGGTTGCCAGCACATACCTTAGTGTCCAGGGTTAGGCAAGGTTCATATGACTCTGAGCTGAATCTGTAGGGCAGACGCTGCCAAGATTTGCTCATCAGTAGGAGGAGTTATGTGGAATGCGCTCGGCGTGATGGCGCGCTTGGCTCCTGAAAATGATGAGTCTGGAGTGGTATTGCCAGGGTTGAGCCCAAGGTTTATTTGAAGTCGAATGTCTATCATTTCTGGCTGAATGTGTGTCCAGGGCATTGTGGGCATTCAACATGCTGCAATATCCAGCAGTAGATCTTGCCGCTACTTGCTGCAGATGGATAGAATAAGTTCTGTGGTGCGGCGTGTATAGCCTTCCAGGCGCACTGTAGATTGCAGCATATGCAAGATATGGGCCAATTGCTCCCTTCCCCTTGGTAACTGGAAGCAACATCTAAAGGGTATCGTTTTTAGAGCTCTATATTTATGGTTGTATGAGGGCAAGTGCACAGTTCAAGGCAAGGTGACCTAATGCGTCACTGCTCATGCCCGAGGGTTTGACACTCCCTAACATGGGGCAATAGTTGCTCTCAAGAGGTGCAACCCTTCTTCGAATGCAATGAAGAGATCCAGGATCCAGAACGTCCTTTGAGCTTTTTTTACAGGAATGTTTGTGGAGAACGAGTAGGATGAGTGTGAATACCAGCATACTAGCCAAGGGGCAGAGGAGAGGTCTAGCTCGCCAGACAAGAGGTGACAGTGAAATAAAATCAGTAACAGGTCAAAGTAAGTGTTCGGCAACCATGCCCACGCCCACACCCCAGAGGTCCCAGTGTCCAGGGACTGACCTTACCTGTGCAGGGAGCCTGAAGGCTCTAGACCCAATGGTGCAGATGGTGTCACAGTGCTGGATGCACTGGAGGACAGACGGGCTCCCCGATTCCTCGACGGCCCATGCAGTTGCGCGCCGCCATCTTGCGATCCGAGCCCAGGCCCATTGAGCCATGGTCATGGGTCCATGCATGAGCATCAGGGAGCGTCCTAGCATTGCTAGGAGACAGGCGGTTATGACTGCGCTGTCATCTTGGGCTATTTAAGCTTGACTTAGACAGCGATCCTCACGTCTCAACTTCCCTTCTTGTGCTGCACTCCCTTTACTTCCTCTTCCCTCCGGCTCCTGTTCTAGGAGTTATGTCTTCGTCCTGTTGCTCCAGACACTTGTTCTTCTCTCTTGTTCCGCTGGTCCTTCACCTTCTGCCCTGTGGTTCCTGCTCCTTCCAGCCTTCTTACTATCTGGTGCCCCGGCTCAGTGCGTTGCACCGTTCTTCTGCCACTACCATCCGGGCACTCTTTGCTCTGCTGCCGCTCGTGGAGTCTGGGCAATTCCCTGTGCCATTTGCGTCTCGCTTTTCCACGACATTGTGGCGCTGCCGCCTTCTTACCACACCAGGATCACAGTTAGGAGGCGCCAGCGTCCCGATGTTCTTGAGAGAACGACTACATGAAATTTAAGAAACCTGAAGGTTAAAGACATCCAGCTCAGGGTTCTCTTTAGAGTGTAGGTGCAGTGAGATGGTATTGGAAAGGAATAGATGTGTAACTGCAGGGTTGAAGGCCATGAGGGTAGGGTGCAGTCTCTTATGAGGCACAGCAGGATGAAGGCCAGGAGGGTAGGGTGCAGTCTCTTATTAGGCACAGCAGGATGAAGGCCATGAGGGTAGGGTGCAGTCTCTTATTAGGCACAGCAGGATGAAGGCCATGAGGGTAGGGGGCAGTCTCTTATTAGGCACAGCAGGATGAAGGCCATGAGGGTAGGGTGGAGTCTCTTATAAGGCACAGCAGGAGGAAGGCCATAAGGGTAGGGTGCAGTCTCTTATTAGGCACAGCAGGATGAAGGCCATGAGGGTAGGGCACAGTCTCTTATTAGGCACAGCAGGATGAAGGCCATGAGGGTAGGGCGCAGTCTCTTATTAGGCACAGCAGGAGGAAGGCCATGAGGGTAGGGTGGAGTCTCTTATAAGGCACAGCAGGATGAAGGCCATGAGGGTAGGGTGGAGTCTCTTATAAGGCACAGCAGGAGGAAGGCCATAAGGGTAGGGTGGAGTCCCTTATAAGGCACAGCAGGATGAAGGCCATAAGGGTAGGGTGGAGTCCCTTATAAGGCACAGCAGGATGAAGGCCATGAGGGTAGGGTGGAGTCTCTTATAAGGCACAGCAGGAGGAAGGCCATGAGGGTAGGGTGGAGTCTCTTATAAGGCACAGCAGGATGAAGGCCATAAGGGTAGGGTGGAGTCTCTTATAAGGCACAGCAGGATGAAGGCCATAAGGGTAGGGTGGAGTCTCTTATTAGGCACAGCAGGATGAAGGCCTAAAGCCATGGAGCGATCCAGGAAATGGCTTGACCGCTGGTCACTGTTTGCGTGTCCTCAGACATTGGCATCTAGAGTTCCTGCTCCAGGGATAACAGGCTGCGAGAGGTCTAGTGCAGGTCTGTCCATTGATGCATTGCGTGCAGTGGCCTGTGACTGCAGACTTCCAAAATGGAGACAACAGGCATGAGTGCTAGAGTTAGGAAATGATCTTAGCATATGTCTTCAGTAGTAATCAGGGGTGTGGGTGCGCTCTGGGCAACATTAAACATGGGGCATCCAAATGAATGTGAAACAGGGCCTGGTCTATGTTGAGCTTGAGGGTCTGAGGACCATGGCGCCATGTTGTATATTTACATCTCTTCTGCTACTGAGGGAAACATAGGTCTGACTTTTCTAAGGGCTTTCGGTCTGTTCTTTCCCATCTATGCATCTGTTTGCTCTTTTTAAGGTCTCTGTGATTGTAGTGCTGCAGTTGCACTCTTTGCAATCTGAATAAGCTAAGGTGAACTTATGTTCTGGGGTCAGTGCAGCAGGCTGGTACTCAATGGCTGCAACACCAACTGGAGCTAGGTCAGGCTCTAGAGTGTCTGCATGTTACAGGTGTGGCAGGTCACAGTGACGACACCTGAGTCATTGGCCAATGTGTGTGTGGGAGGATTGGACATTGACACACAGCTATACTGCACTTACGATTTGTAGCAGTGAGCAGCAGACACCACCCATTGGCTGTTTATGAGGGACCCGCCGCAGAAATGGTAGCCGGCATTCAGGGACACTTGGTAGGGCAGAGCGTTCTTGCCACAAGTGTAGCCTCCAACAATTTTGTCATCATCGTCGTCAATGGGGAAGGCGGCTGCAAAGGAAACCAACACCATTAGACCTACATCCATGTTACAGTTCTTAGATGTATTGGATGATTCAATCAACATGATTCAGTGCCATGGAGTGGAATGCTGTACATACATGTAACCCAGACATGGTATGTGTTCTGGGATATGAACACATAGTGTATAATTGACCAGAGGTAACCCTGCAGCGTCCCTGGATGACTAATGCAATGAGCACTATGCTGAAAGGGCAACAGCTCTAAACACCATGATAGAACTCACCACCATTTAACTCTTCGCCAGCCAGTGTGTATTAATCAGATAACTGACATTAGCATGTCGATGTATGTGCAAGGGGACTGATGACTGACCCAGTCATATGGGAATCTTTCCAGATGCCCTCTCTCGAGCCTGAAGGCCCCTTACACTTGTATTGCTTCGAGTGTACCCCATTTCCGGTTGCAGTACCACCCCAAACATCAATGAATACACATACAAATGTGCAAGAAAAGTACAATTCCTCACTGTAGATGCAAACCTTTATATTCATAGTCTCTTGGGAAAGTTTGTTCAGTAATTCCATGTGAAGCCTGTTTAGCTGCCGGGTCCGCCATTTTGTGAAAGCTGCTTTATAGTCAATAAATAGGATCACTGGCTACCTGGGGCGATGCTTACTGCACTGCCAACCTGTCCAATAACTATGAACAAGTGTGGATTCGAAACTGAGTATCTGTGCGCTAGTTATCACTAGTATATTGTAATCAAGAAGTAATTGAAGGAGCAGCACTTCAACTCCCGACAACCAATCCACCTTGGTTGGAATTGAAATAGAATGCTTAGAAAAAGAGAGAGGGGTTGGTTGTGCGCTTTACACCATTACAACAAAGCGAAAGTAGTTTGATATTTAATTCTGAACAGCCTCCTAATGGAAGGCTGTATGGGTAAACGGCTCTAGTAGATCAATGAAGTCAATTAATTGACAGACAAAGGAGATGTCAGGCCGTAGTGGCAGAAGTGTATATATCGCTCGTCAAATCGAGTGGCACAGGAATCGAAGGCGAAATACCAGACACAGCTGGCCTGACATCTCCTTTGTCTGTCCGCTTGGTTCCGAACTACCATAACTCAAGCAACAATCAGTCCACACAACAGAGACTCACCCAGTAATCATTTGGCCTGAGATTAAGATGAGACCATAACTCAAGCAACATTCAGTCCACACAACAGAGACTCGCCAACTAATCATTTGGCCTGAGATTAAGAGGAGATGCCATACACAAGCAACATTCAGTCCACACAACAGAGACTCGCCCCGTAATCATTTGGCCTGAGATTAAGACGAGATCCCATAACTCAAGCAACATTCAGTCCACACAACAGGGACTCGCCCAGTAATCATTTGGCCTGAGATTAAGAGGAGATACCATAACTCAAGCAACATTCAGTCCACACAACAGAGACTCTTCAGTAATCATTTGGCCTGAGATTAAGAGGAGATACCATAACTCAAGCAACATTCAGTCCACACAACTTGGCCTGAGATTGAGAGGAGATACCATAACTCAAGCAACATTCAATCCACACAACAGAGACTTGTCAAGTAATCATTTGGACTGAGATTAAGAGGAGATACCATACCTCAAGCAACATTCAGTCCACAGAACAGAGACTCACCAACTAATCATTTGGCCTGAGATTAAGAGGAGATGCCACACTCAAGCAACATTCAGTCCACACAACAGATACTCTTCAGTAATCATTTGGTCTGAGATTAAGAGGAGATACCATAACTCAAGCAACATTCTGTCCACACAACTTGCCCTGAGATTGAGAGGGGATACCATAACTCAAGCAACATTCAGTCCACACAACAGAGACTTGTCAAGTAATCATTTGGACTGAGATTAAGAGGAGATACCATAACTCAAGCAACATTCAGTCCACACAACAGAGACTCACCGAGTAATCATTTGGCCTGAGATTAAGAAGGGATACCATAACTCAAGCAACATTCAGTCCACACAACAGAGACTCGGCCAGTAATCATTTGGCCTGAGATTAAGAGGAGATACCATAGCTCAAGCAACATTCAGTCCACAGAACAGATTTGTCAAGTAATCATTTGGCCTGAGATTAAGACGAAATACCATAACTCAAGCAACATGCAGTCCACACAACAGAGACTTGCCCAGTAATCAGTTGGCCTGAGATTAAAACGAGATACCATAACTCAAGCAACATTCAGTCCACACAACAGAGACTCGTCCAGTAATCATTTGGCATGAGATTAAAAGGAGATACCATAACTCAAGCAACATTCAGTCCACACAACAGAGACTCGTCAAGTAATCATTTGGCCTGAGATTAAGAGGAGATACCATAACTCAAGCAACATTAAGTCCACACAACAGAGACTTGTCAAGTAATCATTTGGACTAAGATTAAGAGGAAATACCATAACTCAAGCAACATTCAGTCGACACAACAAAGACTCGCCAAGTAATCATGTGGCCTGAGATTAAGAAGGGATACCATAACTCAAGGAACATTCAGTCCACACAACAGAGACTCGCCCAGTAATCATTTGGCCTGAGATTAAGACAAGATACCATAACTCAAGCAACATTCAGTCCACACAACAGAGACTCACCCAGTAATCAGTTGGCCTGAGATTAAAAAAAGATACCATAACTCAAGCAACATTCAGTCCACACAACAGAGACTCGTCCCGTAATCATTTGGCCTGAGATTAAGAGGAGATACCATAACTCAAGCAACATTCAGTCCACACAACAGAGACTCGTCCAGTAATCATTTGGCCTGAGATTAAGAGGAGATGCCATAACTCAAGCAACATTCAGTCCACACAACAGAGACTCGTCCAGTAATCATTTGGCCTGAGATTAAGAGGAGATGCCATAACTCAAGCAACATTCAGTCCACACAACAGAGACTCGCCAACTAATCATTTTGCCTGAGATTAAGAGGAGATACCATAACTCAAGCAACATTCAGTCCACACAACAGAGACTCGTCCAGTAATCATTTGGCCTGAGATTAAGAGGAGATACCATAACTCAAGCAACATTCAGTCCACACAACAGAGACTCGTCCAGTAATCATTTGGCCTGAGATTAAGAGGAGATGCCATAACTCAAGCAACATTCAGTCCACACAACAGAGACTCGTCAAGTAATCATTTGGCCTGAGATTAAGAGGAGATACCATAACTCAAGCAACATTCAGTCCACACAACAGATACTCGTCCAGTAATCATTTGGCCTGAGATTAAGAGGAGATACCATAACTCAAGCAACATTCAGTCCACACAACAGAGACTCGTCCAGTAATCATTTGGCCTGAGATTAAGAGGAGATGCCATAACTCAAGCAACATTCAGTCCACACAACAGAGACTCGTCAAGTAATCATTTGGCCTGAGATTAAGAGGAGATACCATAACTCAAGCAACATTCAGTCCACACAACAGATACTCGTCCAGTAATCATTTGGCCTGAGATTAAGAGGAGAAGATGACATTGTGACCTTTTAGGCAGCAGGAAAAGGTATTCTCCAAATACACTGAAAGGTATGGCCTAGTCTTAAAATGCAATGCAATGGAATCCACTCAAGCTATGCTATGTTACGATGCTGGCTACAGCACAGATTGTTCCTTGTGCATGGCCTCTTGGTTGTACTGGGCCCGGCAAGGAAAAACATGGGGCTATTGGTGCGTTAGTGGGAGCAGAGGAGAGGTTACTGTCCGATGAGCTGCACGAGGCACGCCATGATCAGCTGCGCGAGGCACGCCATGATCATCTGCGCGAGGCACTCCATGATCAGCTGCGCGAAACACCCCAGGATAAGCTGCGCGAGGCATGGCATGAACAGCTGTGCGAGGCATGGCATGATCAGCTGTAGGAGGCACGCCATCAGATGGACAAGTGCTTGATGTGTCTGATGTTTGTTGTGGGTCCTTTAGTAATCAGTAGACTGCCAGAGAGGAGGACAACATTCCATTCACGTTATAATGAATGATCAGTGGTAGGAGTGCACCGACTGAAAGAAAGTAGTGGAACTGTGGTCTCAGCAGGGAAGAGGGTAGGTGGAAGCCTAGTGCAACATGTGCAAGGTGTTGCAGCCAGGGCATTAGTGACTAGTTAAGGCTACTATTACACCTTTACACTTGCACAGGCACATGGGATTTGCAGGGAAAGCACTCTGTATAGAATGGTGAATAGAAAAAGAAATAAAGAAAGGTAGTGGAACACCGCTCCCGACCGTTCCCGCTCACTTCGATCACTGTTGCAATGCTGCAATGAAAGTGAGTGCATCTTCCTGAACCTACCGGCAGCTCCCAGAAGGGCGCAGATCAGAAGGAACTTCATGGTGGTCCTGGGATTTCTCTGTGGTGACTCCTCTGGCTGCAACGCTGGTATTTATACCCAAGAACCTCCAGCTGTATCTGCATGGCTGCAAGGCCGCCGCTATTTCAGAGCTCAGCAGATAATGATATGGAAAGTCAATACACTGAATGTATGGAAAAAGAAACAAAGGTACCCCATGATGGACAGGTTACAGATTAGCCTGTAGGACTCCCTCGCGGCCCAGCCAGCTCAGGAAGAAACATGCAGTGCCTGGGAATCTGGGACCGAGCACTGCAGGTGTGCTGCATGCATGATTCTGCCATGTTAATATGCAGCGCTTAGCGCAGAATGAATGTGCTGGAGAACTCTCATGCATAGCGCTATATTGTTTGACGTGCTGGAGAGCAACGAGGCACGCTCCATAAGAGTGCTGAAGTGCTCCGCTGCCTCCAGCCACACATCCTCCCTCTGCACACACTGTGCACCAATTCATCTGATTGGCTGGTTAACCCTCCCATCCTTGGCCTCAGTGGCGCAAGCCCCCCTGCCCTACCGTAGGGAGTGGGCACTCTCAGTTGCCCCTCTTGGGGTTCCTGATGGCAGATTTGGGAGGGTTTTCCCTGTGTGCAGGTGCGGGAACAGTGGCCCATTGTTTCTGTACCAAGAATCCATCAGCAAGACTTTGGCTGGTGGTCACAGAAAGCCAGCGATGGCAAGTGAGTCCCTTTCTCACTACCCTATTGACTGTCCCTGCTTGGGCTCTGCAAGCTATTGGCATTTCTTGGTATGTCTATGTGCATGCAGAGCACTGACTCAGTGCACACTGTGTGATGTGGAATGCACAGGAGTTGGTGCCTCCAATTTACTTGGGAATGACTCATCGGAATATTGGAATTCTCCTACACCAATACATCATCACATTAAGAGCACAGTTTCACTGGGTCTCACAGAACAGGTCTTGAAATCCTTCTTTAAACCTCAGTCCTATCGGGATGCGAAGATAACAAATAACATGAGCAAAGGTTATGCTGCTCTGTGCATGCAGTGACGTTTGGGAAGTCAGCCATTGCACGTGTCCATCAGTGCATCACCTGGCCTGGGGGCGCCTCCACCTTATCGGGCAGCTCACTTGATGTATTCCATGCTTCATCCTTGCCATTGTCAATTCCCTTTATACAAAGCCATGTTCTAGGAAATGGTGCCAGCGTGTGGCTGGTTCATGCCACGGTGCAAAGGGGCATCTTCATGTGCCGCTTTATAACCAGGAATATTCCAAGTAACTAGGATGGCACTGCCAGTCACTAGGATGGTACTGCCAGTCACTGGGATGGCAGAGCCAGTCACTGGGATGGCAGAGCCAGTCACTAGGAGGGCAAAGCCAGTCACTAACTTGGCAGAGCCAGTCCCTAAAATGGCAAAGCCAGTCACTAGGATGGCAAAGGCAGTCCCTAGGATGGCAACGACAGTCACTAGGATGGCAATGACAGCGACTAAGATGGCAAAGCCAGTCCCTAGGATGTCACTGCCAGTCACTAGGATGGCTCTGAAAGTCACTAGGATGGCAAAGCCAGTCACTAGCATGGCAGAGCCAGTCACTAGGCTGGCAAAGCCAGTCCCTAGGATAGCAAATCCAGCCCCTAGGATGGCAAAGCCAGTCCCTAGGATGGCAAAGCCAGTGTGGGGAAAAGGGAAAGGCTTCCTTCTGTCTGGGAGGTGTATCATGAATCTAAGGGCATCCCACAATGGCAGTGCATGTGTTACAGTCATTGGCAACATCTCAGTAGAAGCAGGAATGCAACAGAGGCCTCACAGAGGAATATCAGGGATCAGGAATATTTGATATTCTTATGGACCCCAATTAGCTTTGCCATTGAATGTGCAGCCTCTGGGAATATAATGAGGGCTGGAGACACAGGATCCTCCTTGGAAGAGTGGCCTACCTCATTGCAACCCCATCCTGAATGGCTTGATCCCCTGTAGAAAATTACATTGATATTGGAAAGAAGGGACTTGTTGCAATGAACAGCTGCGCTTCATCTAATTAGGAAAAACCAGACACGTGGTTGTTTTAATGGTTACTGTCATGCACCAGCCCTGGAAGATCTCGCACCATAGGAAATACTACTTATATGGTCCCGATTGTTCCAGGTTGACGGTCTAGTCTGTATCCAACCTGGCCGCTGGAACCTATAAACAACAATGCAAACCGGCGCTCGGCGCGTTGTATCAGAAATTGTTACGTGCGCTGCCAGTCTCTTTCCCAAAGCGACTCGCCTTACAGAGCCTTACACCGTGCCTCTTTTCCTTCCTACCTGTCTATGTTCATTCTTCCTAATTTTCCTCACGTTAGGTACTTACAGGTTTTCAGGTAAGGTAACAGGTTTTTCTTTTCACTATTCTTTCATGCACGTAGCGTTAACCATCTTTGTGGCGAACGCTATCTCCGTGTACCTGTCTACCTCGGCTATCTCACTTAGCCTTTCTCGCCCTGTTCTATTACCGACTTCCTCGGTATTGTGAGTCTTTCTACTTAGTTCTATCTCTTCTCCTCTCCGTTCTTGCTATCTGGATCATCTCATTCTGTAATCCATCTAAATAATAACTATTGTCTTAAATGGTACTGGCTTTGGAATGTTTCCTCTTTGTTCCGTACGTATTCTTACTTCCTTCTTCCCACACTGGTGTCCCGGTACCTGCTGTTTTGTGAGACTACCTGGAGTCTGTCGGTCTTCGAGGATCAGATCTTCCTGTCTCATACCGGAGGGTTACGTTGGATACTCCCCTGCAATCCTACCTCTAGGAGTATTTGGATTCCTGCCTGCAGTGTTGATCCTTCCAGTCATATATTCTTAAAGCAGAAGTACTCCTTTTTGATATCCTACCAACTACTCTGCACATTTGAAGATGGACTGTAAACACCTATCAGGGTTTTTTGCCTTTGGGCTTTCAGGTATCCCCAAGATCTGTATACAATCCAGATCAAGGTGGCCACCGAGGGAGCGCGTCCCTACTTACGTCAGAAGAAGGAGAAGAAGCCAATAGAAATCACAAGGACTAAGAAGAAAAAGGAAGCAGCAAGGTTGGAGGAGATACTAGAAGAAACAGGTGAGGAGGAGTAAGGGGAAGGAGAGCCAAGTCTTGACAGTATACAACGCCTCAAGCACCCATGGCGTCTCTGGAGCAGTTTCAGGAGATGTGCAAAGCCATACAAGGACTCAGAGTGGAGATGCAAACCCTTCATGCCGAGAACCTTCTTCTTCGTCAACAGGCAGCGTCCAGAGATGAAGGAAAAGATGATTTACCACCGATGCCGTTTTCCTATGGCAGGTTTGAGGGAAACCCCAAGACGATAAAGGAGTTCCTAGATGCATGTACGGTATATTTCTCCTTCAGGCCCGATCCTTCGAGTCTGGAAGGGCTCGGGTTGGATTTATCATATCCAATTTAGCTGGAAGTGCCCTGGCCTAGGCCACCCCCCTCGTCACTAACCAAGATCTTTGATTAATGACTATGCCCTATTTGTACAAGGTTTCAAGAACCGTTTTGAACGTCCAGAGGCCAGTTTATCAAATATGATGCCCTCCTCGATGTTAAACAGGGTAATCAGGACTTGCAAGCTTATATTGCGCAGTTCTAGAGTCTGGCGGTTTCCGCAGGTTGGCCAGACACGGTGCAACAGACTATTTCAGAAGAGGGTTAAACGAGGACATTAAGGACGAGCTGGCCCGGGTGGCCCGACCAAACAGCTTTCAGGAACTAGTTGCTCTCGTCTTCCAGATCGAATTCCGTCTTCAACAGAGACGTTTGGAGCGAAGAAGAGGAAGAGGATACGTACAACGGTACATCCCCCCTCAAGGACGAAGGGAACGTCCAACACTAGAGGAAAACAACTAGGGGACCCTTAACCAAGGCCAAAAGGAGGAGAAGACAAGAATTGAACCTCTGTATGTACTGTGGATCCTCTAAACACGTACTCAAGGACTGTCCTGAAATTCCCTCCAAACGATAGGGAAACGTCAGACCCCAGGTTTATGCAAGGGAGACCATGGGGACAACTGCCCAAACCCTTGCACCCTTACCAGATCCAGCCACGAAGGAATAGAAGACAATTGTTTAATGGTATTTCAGGTCTCTTTTTCCTAAGCTTTGATTCAGACTTTTGCGGGGAACACTGTATGAAGGGGCTCCATGTTGAAGTTCAATCCAGCATTACCGAAAGGCTATCCAGCATCTCAGTTTCCTCCGTACCAGTTCAGTATCAGTCTTTTTCAAAATTTTTTGAAGATTTGAACCCTAGACTCCTCCCACCTAATCGTAATGAAGACTGCAGCATAGATCTCAAGGAGGAGGTCTCTCTACCATTTGGATGGATGTATCCATTGTCCTTATCAGTGATGGAAGCGCTGAAGGATTATCTAGAATCTAATCTGGAGAATGGACTGATCCAATCTGCAAAGTCTTCAGGGGGGGCTTCACTGTTCTTTATATCCAAGAAGGATTAAAAGGAATTACACCCATTTATCGACTACAGGGGTTTAAATAGCATTACCATCCGAGACAGATACCCAATGCTGCTTATTCGAGACATTCTCGAGGCAGTTAGGAATTCAAGGGTCTTCACCAAACTTGACCGCTGACGGGCCTACCATTTGTTAAGAATTAAGAGCGGGGACGAGTGGAAGACCGTTTTCCGAACACCGCTGGGGTTGTTCGAGTACTGTGTGCCTTTCGGATTAGTGAACCCCCCGGCAGTGTTTCAGAGGTTTGTGGACAAGTTATTTGCCGATATTCTATATACATCTGTAGTGGTGTATCTGGATGATATATTGATCTTCTCCCCTTCCTTGGAAGAACATTGAGTCCATGTTAGTGAGATTCTACAGAGATTACTAGAGAATCATCTCTTTGCCAAGCCGGAGAAGTGCATCTTCGAGGCTTCTGAGGTTCCATACTACGGGTTTATATTGTCGGCTAATGGGGTTCGAATGTATCCTAACAAGATTCAGGCGATAGACCGATGGCCAGAACCTTCTTCTGTAAGGAGGTGCAACGCTTCCTAGGTCTGGCAAATTTCTATCGCCGATTTATCCCAGATTCTCAGCCCATCACTTCACTCCTCAAGAAGGGTGTTGTCTTTCAGTGGGGAACTGAAGCGGAGGAGGCGTTCAAGAACCTTAAGAGACATTTCACCTCTGCACTGGTTGTATTACAACCAGATCAGACTAAACCTTTTGTCCTGGAGACAGACGCCTCAGGAGGCGCCTTGGGAGCAGTCTTACTACAAGTGTCACATCTTGGGGTAACTGGCGACTTTGGAACCGATGGAAACACCATCCTCCATTGCTGTTTCCATCACGTTCCGCACAATGCAGAGTGCATGTCTAGTCTTTCTGTTCCAGCACGTCCGACGCTGGTTGTTTTCTTTCCGCACTTCCGGCATGAGGTCATCCGCATATGCCAGATAATTGATGTGAGTACTATGAATTCTTGCACCGTTAAAGATGTCAGTAATATCTGATATAAACAGGTTGAAGATTATAGCTGCCAAAGGGCTGTTTGACACCTTTAAAGGTGTTAATTGGAGCGGATAACGTGCCCTTTCTGTCCAGTCTGATTTTAATGGTAGTGTTGGAATGCAGCTCATGAATTGCAGCTACCAAACAGGGTGGACAATTCCATGCATGCAATTTTTTCCACAGCAGCTCTCTATTTATGCTGTCAAACGCATATGAGAGGTCTATTAGGGCTAGGTAGACTTTGGTGTTAGTCCTATGAGCTTCCATTTTCAGCAAATTTAAAAGTAGCAAATTCACTCCGCATCCTCCCCCCTTTACAAATCCTGCTTGCCTTGGGTCCATATGATTTGATTCTTTGGCCCATTGTAGTCGTTTTTGTTGGAGGAGGGTTGCATACATTTTCCCCAGCACATCTAGCAAGGCTATTGGTCTATAGATTTTTGGATTTTTTCTGTCGCCTCTCTTAAAGATTGGAACAATCACAGCGCTCTTCCATGATTTTGGAGTGGTACAGCACTTAAGTATTCTTTCAAATAAGATGACACGAAATTCAGCCCATTGTTCTTGATGACGCTTGATGGTATAGTTTGTTAGGCCGTCTGGGCCTGGTGCTGGAGTATTCCTTTCTGTCTTTGACTCCACCGCTCTCTCTCTGCTTTTCCTTCGCTACACCCTTCCCCTGCTAGACTCTTTCCCTCTTGCCTTCCCTTCCGATCTGCCCGTCTTCTGTTGTTTTCCTTCTGCTCCCTTTCTCACTCTCCTGTTTCCTTCGTGTTCTGTTCCTCCTTTTTTCCCCTGTTGCCATGACTTCCCGTGTACCGACTCAGCCTGCTTTTGGATTGCTTCGCCTTCACCCTGTGTTACGTTTTTGGCTTCCAGGATACCAGACCCTCGCCTGATCCAGACTGCTTCCTCTTTTCCCCTATACTGTACTTAATAGTTCTTGCTGAGACTTCCTCTGCAACTTACCTTTCTGAGGAGTACTTACGTGGTCTTATTCTTCTCCACTTGCTGTTCCGCTGCCCGACCAGACCGTTGTTCACTCCCCACGGATCTTCCTTAAGAGCTACTGGATCCCGAACACTACAACCGTTTCAGTGTGGACTTCCTTGGGGTTTTTTGTGCCACTGGCTTTTTCCCCACATTCAGGCGGCCGCGGAGGATAGCCACAGTTTAACTACAAGGTGACACTGTGGCGTCCTTCCACGGTCGCTCCTATCTGCATAAAAAAAAGGAGAGGCCCAGACCCAAAGGAAACCAGAAGTCGGCACTCCGGTGGAAAAACAGAGGTGAGGTGGAAGGGGAGGTGGGAGAGACAGATTCTTCTGTGGAGGAGGAAGACATTACAGACCCTTCTGACAGTTTGCAACGCCCACAACCCACCATGACCACTCAGCAGCAAGTACAAGAACTTGTAGCAGCTGTTCAGAATCTGAACTTGGAAGTCCAGAATCTTAAGAGTGCTAATGCCACCCTACAACAAAGGGTCACAGAAAGAGAACAGCCTACGACTGATTTACCTCCACTCCCCTTAGTCTCTGGAAAATTCGATGGCACACCCAAGAAAGTAAAGGAGTTCCTAGATGCCTGTAAGTTGCATTTCTCCTTTCGAACACAAGCATATTCTTCTGATCATCCCAAAGTCAGCTTTATGATCACACACATGACCGGGAATGCCCTGGCCTGGGCTACCCCTCTGGTCAACCGGATTGATCCGGTACTCCAAGACTATGATGCATTCAAAACACTGATCCAACAGACGTTTCTGCACCCTCGAAAGTACCTACTTGGCAACTGAGGACCTCTTGGACATCAAGCAAGGTAACACCAACTTGCTGTCTTATATAACACTATTCAAGCAAATTGCAGCTGAAGCTGGATGCAAGAACAAGTACAGTACGCCATTTCCCATAGAGGTTTGAGAGAGGACTTGAAAGATGAGTTGGCACGCATTGCCCGCCCTCTCATTTTTGCGGATTTGATCACAGCTACACTCCGCATTGATTTCCGACTATCAGAACGGCAAGCTGAACATAAGAAGACCAAGGGCTATAATTCTTCTCCTTCTGAAACCCTTCCTCCATTACCACCTCCTTCCACACGCTCCTCCCGAGAAGAGCCCATGCAAATCGGAACCACCCGTGCCCCTCTCACGGCTGAAGAACGCAAGAGGCGCTGAGAAGGAAGTTTGTGCATATATTGTGGCTCATCTACCCCTCTGCTTCGAGACTGTCCTGATGTGCCTCCTAGACGTTCGGGAAACGATCTCCCTCGGTGAGTGTGGGGACTCACTACCGAGGGATTGTCCCGAGTCCCTACGCTACCCTCTCCATCACTTCCGAAGCCGGCACTCCGGTGGAAAAACAGAGGTGAATTAATCCAGTAGCTTTCAAACTACAGCTACCCCGCGCTCTAAGGAGAATCCACCTGGTCTTTCATTCTTCGCTTCTCAAAGCTCATAAAGAAGATCCATACAAAAGAATCCGAAGAAACGCGATCATTGCACCTCTCAATGAACCAGAAGAGTATGAGGTGGCCAGATTAGTCGATTCCCGTTACAGAAAAGGAACTCTTCAATACTTAGTCCATTGGAAGGGCTACCCCATTACTGAAAGGACATGGGAACCAAGATCCCATGTGCATGCTCCCAGACTTGTTCAACCATTCCACAGACTGTATTCTTGGAAGCCTGGAGAAAGCAGGTATCGAAGGGGGCATACTGTCATGTACCAGCCCTGGAAGATCTTGTACCATTGGAAATACTACCAATATGGTCCCGATTGTTCCAGGTTGACGGTAGTGGCAGTAATGAAAATTCTGATTGCCGGTATTCCGGCAGATTTACCGCCAGAGCACCGGTACACTTGTAATGAGGCCCAATTCCTGGTGCCTGTCTGCACAATTGCAATTTCCAGAAACACTTCAGTATCCAAATAGGGTGTCATGGAAATGTGGATTATTAAGTGTACTCTATATCTGTTGGCACAGTACATGTGTCACTGGAACTAAAACTTTGGTTGACAATGAAAGGGAATTGCTGGTGGTAAAATAATGCTATACACATTATGCAAAATGAAAGACTTACAATGTAAAGCCCACACTGATAGCATTACTTCATGAGTGCTGTATATGATGACAGGACCAGGCATTTAGATGCTGAGAGGGATGATCTGCTATGTTACTCTAGGTGGGATTTATAGACCAATCATTATCTCTTATATCCAGCAGACAGGTACTAGAATATCAGGTCAAGGGGAGAGAGGGTATTCCTATTACAGGAATACTGTTCACTCTTCATTTCAAACCCCTGTGAGAGGCATGCAAATAACTAAAGGGTTGTAGAGACGCGCCCCTATTTGGACCTATTTTATTCTTTGATGAGTCACTGGGCATCTTATTTAGTTAAGTTAAAGCTCAGAGAAAGGCATATCCTGCAAAAGTTTGTGCTCTCAGGTCACACTTGAAATGCATTAGCCAAGGGCCTACGTGGCAGGACGCCCTGTGCCCAGGAAGCAGCGGGCAGATGGGGATAGTTCAAAACAGTTCTCGTACAACAGTGCTGGGAGTTCCTTAAAATGCTCCGGCAAGGGTGGCCCGATGAGAAATGGGGGCAATACCCGTCAGTGCCACGGCATTGCTTATCCAGACCCTATGACACTGTAAACAGTAAGGAACCAAAAGAACAAAGAACTAACATACTGCCCCAGGGCCTTGGGTTGATTTGTTGGATCAATTCTCTGTTCACTGATCTTGTGTTGTTCTTATAAATATGATATATTTTTTTATCCAAAGCGCTTTACATAAGACATATTTACATACATTATTATTATCATCCAATCGAAATTGGTACTCACTTTATTGACATCAGAAGAATGAAAGGCTCAGTCAATCGTGCCAGGATCTGAACATGCGACCTGCAGATCAAGCACAGATAATAGCAACAAGCACTTAACCCGCTAAGCCATCTTACCGGCTATTCTATTTCATATGCTTCTTTTTGGAAGATATTACTCTTTTAAACTCTCATAATTGTGTTGCTTCTTGATCTTCCTTTGGCTTTTTTGTACACTCAATTTGCATCGACCCAAATGAAAATGTATGGAATACATTCATTTTTCTATTCTCTTCCTCTAGGCTCATGGATTATAAGACCCTCTAAGACTGGATTAGACAGAGCACTTTGCGTTCCCTTCTACCTTTCCGTACCATCCCCCTCGCATGCTGGTCAATCAAGTCCTATATACATTCACCACCTATGGACATACACTGGTGGGAGGCTTTGCCATGAAACCTAAATTCCAAAATAACAAGGGTTGTTAATGACCTTTGGACTCTTTTATTTCTGAGTTTAAGGCAGTTCTGGATTGCTTTTCCCCCGCCTCTTATAAGTGACAGAGATGGAAACCTAGGGATCCCTTGTATTCCAAATAATTAAACCCCCAAAAAAAGAATGTTTGGGAAACCTGAAAAGTCTTGGGACCAAGTCGGCTGTAACATCGCCTTTCTCCAGTTGCAAGAAGCCCGTAAATTGTGTTGCTTGGCCAGTCGTCGACTTTCTATTTCAACCAAATCAGGATGACTTTAATTAAACATTGCATTTTTTTCCAAATCAAAAGAATTTATGAAACCTACATTGACAACATTTACCCTACTCTCTCCAATAACATGTTTCCATATACATAGTTTTTTTTGTAATGCAGGTAGAATGTAAACCAAAATTCGAGAACAATCTGGCTCCCCTCTTTGCTCCCTGAGCAGTTTCGATTTGGGACTGTTTTCAGAATATTGATGTCCCCCTCCTCTCAACTGCTCATTTACCTGAAACCTACCTTATATGCTGATGACTACTTGGCAGCTAAATTAATCAAACATTTCTTGCTGTGTTTTGCTGAACAACATTGCGCCATCTTAATCTCCTCATTGTCTGAGGTGGTCGTCCATCCTGCTTTGAAGCTGGGTCTCATTACACCGCCTCTTAAAGAAACCTGACCTAGTTACTTCCTTACTGGAGAATTTTCCACTTAGAACAAGCTGGCCTTTTGGGGGAGGCTGGATGAGGTTTGTGAAGCTTTGACAAATCAACTTCTGCGGTACCAGTGGCCCACGGGTGAATATCAGTTTCTAAATCATCAATCAGCCCCACACCTATAGTACACCAGAAGGGATCCAAACAGATTGGAATACAAGTAAATTATAAGACCTCCTTGTCCAATTTTGGTAACGTGGACGGAACAGCAGGCTTATCTCCTCAAGGTCGTGGATCGTTGGTTAGTTGCAACACAGCAAAAATGCAATTATTACCCAATGATAGAAGGGACTGTCCAGTCAGGGTTGCATCAAGAAGATCTACTTTATTTATATCACAACAGACAGTTCTAGCAACACTTCGAAATACAACCCACCCTGTAGAGGAACCCATAGGACAGACTGTTTCGAAGAAGGAAAAGGGATGCACTCTGTATACTGACAGAACGGTAGTCGGTATGGTTAATAACCACAGCAGTTTAAGGTTTCTTGGCTTCAGTCCAAAGGGAGCCATGGGTCTTATTATGTCTCTAGGGGCCTTCAGTGAAGAATGAGGGGATATAAGGAAGGCATGGTATCAACAGTAAGACAGACACAAGTGACCACAGTTCAAGGGTGTTTATTGACCTTCAAAAAGGGTTTGAAAAAACGCCTATATAATCCTAAATCTATAGATGGGACAAGCTACGACCATCAAATAATAATAAGGCTGTCCTACTGGTGTCTATTGTCAATCCTTACCTCTAAATATAAATAGTGTGGAAAACAATGTTATGCAAAAGAAACGTGTTCAGGAAATGATATGTCAAGATGTTCAGGCCAATGGCCTCCCTTCCCCATGTTTTCAGCAAGGGACAAGGTGGCACATTCTAGCTTAGCGCAGTCTCTGGTTTCTCTAGGACAAGGGTGCAATTCAAACAGCATCAGGGTCTTGTGTGCTCAAGTCTCTTTGCTTTAAAAAGTCTCTTCTTGCAGAGGGCCTGGTGCGACAAACAAGCATTATGTTATTTTCCTCTCTGAGTTTCAAACGCACTCAATTTCTCAAGTAATTCACTATTCACCTCGGATCCCCATCAGCCGGGATCAAATCCAGTTAATACAAAATTCATAGGGTTTTCATGTGTCCAATTTCTTGGGTGATTCTCTATTCACCCTAGATCCCCCTCAGCCAGGCTAAGATCCGTTTTAACACAATGTTCAATCAGTCTCCGACTGCAGGCCTCGGACCAATTTAATATACTTTATCACAAATTTGCTTTATCCCAAAAGCTTTCAATTGATCTCCCTCGTTCAGGGTTGGACCAACTTTCTCTATTTTGTCATCAACTTGCTTGGCAGTATCAACATCGAAGACTTTCAATTGTGCACATGATTTAGCTTGACCCGTCGCAGGATTACTTAGATGTACAGTTCTTTGCCACTCTTTCACCTTTCTCAACTCTCAGTTGGATACCTTACAGAGACCTTCGAATGAGCATTCATGAGGTGCCGGACCAGTATGTCAAGGGTATTGTATCTGGGTTTCAAAGTTCAATCACTCATCTGTTGTTCAATTTTACTTGCATTGGTTATTACATACGTTTCGTACACTGTTTGCTTCAGCGCTCACCATACAATGTTGCCACTTGCAACCTTGATTTCAACACAGATCGGTCTGGTATCACTCTTGCTGACTCACTGGCTATGCTGATTTCACTGGCACTGCTTTGTTGTAGGAGCCTAGGACAGTACCATGGCAGCAAGCAATTCTCCCCGCCTTGATTATTGACGCGGGAGGGCACCGGATACCTGTGACATACAATGCAGGATTCTTTAGCCTTGTTACCTGGTCTTATGCTTTCTATAATCGAGGTTTCATAAAAGTAACGGTTCCTCATCGAAAAGTTCAAGGGCACGTACCTCCTTGCGATCCCCTTCTGTTTTGCCATATTTCTCATTGTGTTAAACTGCCATCTTTCAACTGCTGCTTCCTCGTGTGTTTTACATTGCTCAGTGTGTACTCTCATGCTCTGCCATTTATCCATGTGGGGAAGTGTAATGGAAGTCAGGGGTGTGTGATGGTCAGTAATTGCCTGACCTTGCCTGACCATTGTATTGGGACATGTCAGGCATACAGCTCATAGCGAGCTGTCCGTGAGAAAGGGTTTGTGTTGTGAAGGGGGGATGCGTTCCTAAGTATCCTACCTGGTAGGATGGGGTAAAGGTGTTACAGGGAAGGGGATACCGTGTTTCGCCATCCAGTGTCCCACTCCACTCCCTAAAGACCCCTTACCCTGGCGATCCTCCTGCACTGGTCCACCCCCAGGAACTGCATCCAAAGCAATGGCCATGTCCTGGCCACCTGGATGACAGAACCCGGGGGACTAGCGGGTGAGACACCTTCAGGTTTTTCACAGGGGACAGAACTACACTCTACCTTGTGCTGTAGGTGTTCTTGGTGCTCGACAGGATCGAGTCAGCTTTCGGGCGCTTTGCAGGCTTCTGTGACAGAGTTCAAGATGGGAATCAGCTGCGGGTATCAGGTGGCAAAACGTTTCAGCGGGCAAAGCTGGATGAACTACTGCCTCAGGAATCATTGTCTCAGAGCTGATCAGCGATTCTGAAGCACTGGTTGAGACATCTCAGATGTATTTAAGAGACTGCGGCTTGACAATGGTCAGTGTTGCAGTCAGTTGCAGCTTGAGGAACTCGACTGGATGGGAAATGTCCTTTAAGGCAGACGTTGGTAAATGCTCGCTGAGGCACTTCTCCCAGCTTATTCAATGGGCTTGTGTCGACCTTTAAGGCGGATGACCCAAAACTGAAGAGTGTGTTGCAGGTAGCTGCCTTGTCCTTAGTTGTAGGTTGAGAGACCTTCTGGCACTTCCTCACCAGGAAGCTTCCTGCAGAGCCTAGCAGGGTATGCTGTGTGCTGGTTTGGTACTGGTTCCGGAGCAGATTAAGGGTCTTCTGATTTTATTATCTCCCTCTGTTCTCTGGGAGATGTAATGGGTAGGAATCTTGCTTCTCTCTTTGGAAATACTGGCCTTCCTTCTCTGGCGGAAGATGTAAGGAAGATTGTACCTTCAGTCAGAGTCCAATGTTGAGTTGTTCTTTGCTACTTCAAGGGAAGTCTACAGATGATCTGCCAAAGAAGGGCTGAGTCCTCATTTAAAGCCAAGTGGGGCCACAGTGATGGGTGTAGGCTAAGCCTACTGTCAGAAGAAATCCTAGAAGCCTATGGAGACACTGGAAGATGCATAATCTGCAATATTCTCAGTGGAATCCAAGATGGGGCCTGCTTGACAGTGTTACCACTTACTAACATTGCAGGTCTAGTCTTCGTGCTTCCGAGAAGAACGCTGTTTACCATTCATTCGTACTTAAGCCCCAAGAATTGACAGGTAACTGCGTTGCTACTCTACTGCTAGGTTTAGCATTGCTCCGCTAGCTACTCTCCCTCTCAAACATTTCCAAAGGTTTTTCTTACTAGTTTGTTGCTTTTCGAAGTTTATCTTGCTCGCGGCATCTCTGCCTCCGGAGACCTTCCCCTTCTGCCGCTTTGGGCTCCCTTCTACTTTCGGCTTCGTGCCGCTTGCTCCGCCCTCAGCTCCCTTCTACTTTTCGGCGTGCGCCGCTTTCGACTAATTTCTAACTATCGGATATTTTTCATTCTACACTTTTTCTCCTCACACTCTGCGCAGAGATCGTCTCCCCTACCTTCCTTCTCGCTGCATTTCTTCGCCGATCTCGGCTCTCCGTGCTACCTCGCGCTTGCCTTCTTTTCTCATCTCCACTCTCCTTCCTACCTGACGTTTGTCCACTTACCTTACCGTTTCTCTGTCCATTCCTGAATTTTCCTCTTCCATTGGACTCCTCAATTCCGGAAAACCCTGCTGCCAATCTTTGTTACTGCACGTGAAGATCGATAACCTTTTCCATTGGACTCCTATTCTACTGGATACCCTTGCTGCTAATCTTCGTTACTGCACGTGAAGATCGATAACCTTTTCCATTGGACTCCTATTCTACTGGATACCCTTGCTGCTAATCTTTGTTACTGCACGTGAAGATCGATAACCTTTTCCATTGGACTCCTATTCTACTGGATACCCTTGCTGCTAATCTTCGTTACTGCACGTGAAGATCGATAACCTTTTCCATTGGACTCCTATTCTACTGGATACCCTTGCTGCTAATCTTTGTTACTGCACGTGAAGATCGATAACCTTTTCCATTGGACTCCTATTCTACTGGATACCCTTGCTGCCAATCTTTGCTGCTTCACGTGGAAGATCGATAACCTTTTCCATTGGACTCCTATTCTACTGGATACCCTTGCTGCTAATCTTCGTTACTGCACGTGAAGATCGATAACCTTTTCCATTGGACTCCTATTCTACTGGATACCTTTGCTGCTAATCTTTGCTACTTCAGGTAGAAGATTGATATTCTTCTTCATTGGACTTCCATCTCGCCATCTGAATCTGGGTTTTCTTCCCCACGAGGGTTTCCCGGGGGTAGCCCCCTGGTGGCACAGAGCACAGTTTTATGGTCTCTGGACTTCCGGGGGGACGCCTCTTACCTCTCCAAGACTACCACTGAACCCGAAGAACTGTGAGTACCAACAAGGCGAAAGCAAGATTGTGGTGTTTGTAAGACCTACCTTATTGAAGGAATCCTGGGGTCCATACCAACAATCTCCTGTATGCATGAGGTCCAAATGAGAGTGCTTTGCAACATGAAAGGTAAAGGGGTGAAAACGTGTGACACTAAACCCCACCCATCGTCCTGTCTATTGTTGATCAAACAGTCTATCTGGTTATTGGATTTCTCTGTGGTTCCTGATTGAAGTGGCCAGTCTCCTTTGAAGATGCAATGAGACCAGATGCTCTGGCTCCTGCAAGCCACATTCCTGTACCTTATTAATGGGGTCGCCCTACCAGGGTGGAGAACTGTAAACTCACAGTCCCAGACATGACAGCTCACTGTCATTGATACTGAGGGCAGGAGCTAGCTTCAGATTGACACAGTTACATATGAAAGGTTGTTGGGTTTCCTCTCTTCTTTTTTAAACTTTGCAGCCAGGCCACATGTGGGCTTGTTTGAGGTACCCTCTAATGTGTATGCTTATCGTTGCCACCAGCTGCAGGGCCTAACAAAAGAGCAAATTGGATCCATGGAGCCTTTGTTAATCAAGCTGTCTATGTCAGGGGGAGGGTTGGCCCTCCCCCTTCCTGGAGATGACATAGTGTACTCCTGGCTTGCACAATCCAACTGAACATGACAGGGCAGAATGGGCCTGTAGGCTGTGTCCACCCAGAGTACACAGGTGTGTGTTTGTTGTGGTGTGAGCATAGGAAAATGTGTGTGGACTAGCCCTGCACATTCCTGAGGTTGGTCTACCATCATTCAATTTAACAAAAAATGTCAAAAAGCCCAGGCGAGCGCATGCCCACCATGTGGATGGTGGAATTTCTCACAGTGGCTCTGGACACTTATCAGTAATAATAGACTTTTGAGGCCTTATCATTAGTATTTTGTAGTAAACGTAGCACTGACACAGCTGCCATTGAAGTTGCTGATCTTCTTCAGATAACAGATACTTGTGCGGCTCATCTATCGGTATTGTTGATTATCTCAGCAGCTTTTGACACTATGGTGCAAACAGCAATTTCACCCTAATATGTCAGGTCTGGCCACGTTCACTCTAGGCAATTTGCAGACAGGCCGCTTTGTTCGACAGTGGCCTGTGGGGAATTAGTTGAAAGAGCTTTTCGTGCATGCCTAGCGAAGGAGCAGGACAAAAATCCACAGCAGCAGATAACTAGTCAGATGGGGGTGGACGTTGGTAGCGTTTTTATGGGAGAAAGCACAGGCACAGGGAGGAGGGGAATGGGTTGAAGGGTATGGAATGGGCGGGGCCTAGCAGAAGTTTGGGGATTGTGTGGTTGTCCCCCCATAACAGAGTGAACGGGTGTGGAGATGGGTTTGGCTTGCAGAGGTGCCTCTGCACAAATTGAAGGCCGGGGGAAACGGGTGATGAACGAAAATTGTTTGCAGTGCCAAAATTGAATGCGAGAACCAGTGACTCAAAAAAGGTGGCCTGCATGCAAGCTTTATAGATCCATATTGTCAGCCTGTATCCTCGACTGGTTTCACTACTATTTGGCTGGTATATTCCAATTGCTTGTGTGGGGCCCTGCAGCTCATCACTGTTTGCGATAGAGTGTGGGGTAACTGAGGTTCTCATTCTCTATCAGGTGTTCTTCAATCTGTTATATGTAGAACACTTGGCCTTCTATTTACTAATTATAACATCCAATACACCCGTAGGCTGATGATACTCACATGGATCTAGATTTATCATCATCAGAAGATGTTCCTCGGCCGGGTAACGGCTTGGAAACTATTGAATCATAGCTGGGCAAAAGCTAGCCTCAACTTTAACGTGGCCAACACAGAGTTCCTCTTGTTTGGCGCAGATGTGGTTGTCCACTTGGCTCAGTTCCGGCTCACTGCTCTTCCCATCCCAGGTTTTACTCCGGTTGCCTGCCTGCTGATGGGTTTCTTTTTAGATTCTAAACCTTCTTTTAAATCCCATATTCAGGAAAAGGATGGACTGAGTATAATCTTTGACTGCTATGAAATGTAACATCTTTTCTTTCGAGTGAACTGTTCGATTCTAGAGCCCAGGCCGTGGTGCTGGCGCAATGGTCTCCAATGACACCTTCGGCTCCTTAGACTGAGTGCTTCATGCTGCTGCTCTCCTTGTCTTAGCAACTCACACATTTGATAGCACCCCTACTGTACTTACTGCCTTACATTGGGTGCCTCTTAAATGTGGAAGTAAATTGAATTTAGGGTGTCTAGTGTATACATCTTTAGGTCTTGGGTAGTCAAGTTATCTTTGCCAAGCTGCATCGTTTAGGCAAGGATTGGACATCACAGAGCTGTTATCAGCTTCTCTTCTGATCCCTTGCTTTGTGCAATCTGAGCTTCAGAGGCTCAGAGGCCGTCTACAGTGTTCCAGTCGACTCAAGGGGTGAGTTCTAGCACCTTTGCTGTCTAGTCTTTATATCAATTTGCTATTTGCTAAGATTCGTGCCGCTACATCCGACACATCTGAACTTGCAGGCAAGAACATATTCACTTTGGCATGTGCTGATGATCTACTTCTGCTTGCCCACACAACAGGAGCACTGAAGTTGCTGGCCACCAGTGTTGTGCAATTCATGGCTGCTGGAGACCTGGGTCTTAATACTGTTATATCTGGAATGATGCGTGTTGGTAACCGTAGGAGAAAAGTACCCTCAATTGTCACCGCAGCTGGCAGACTTGAATGGGTCAATGAACCTTCCTATTTTGGCGTTACGTTCAAGAATGATCTGGAGTGGGGGGTCCAGGTCTCAAACTGTGCCACGGAGTTCGCACAAGTTAATAGCCCAATATTGGGGTTTGGTCAGAGTCTGGGAATGTACTTTAAGGATAATTACTGCAGAGGCATTTTATTTAACTTAAGGGTGAATCGTCTCCTATTGGCCTCTAGTTTACAGGCAGAGCTCAAAGAAAAATCCCACCATCACACCCCTATGTGCCTCTGATGTTAGTTCTAAGGATGCTTTAGCACATTATTTATCCTTCCCTTTTTAAAGATTTAAACAGAAATGACCTTTACCAACGCTTAGAGGTGTGGCGAACCAGAAGGAGACAGATTCAAGGAAATACCTTCAAGGGTGTTAATTGAACTTAAGAGAAAAATGCCTGTCTATTACTGTTGCTAAGAGGGATTTCCCTTCCTATCAACTACATAACCGTCCGATTTTCAAGTGAAGTCAATTGCCATACTTGTTCCTTTGTTCGATTTCGCCATTCCAAGATGGCTGTCTTCAGTGCCTGCACTGGAGTGCTAGGCATGGTGCTGCTCTAGATGTGGGATTGGTTGCTGCCCTGATCATCTGGGCCAATGGGAAGGCCAGCAGGCTGGCCGGCCCTCCTCACAAGGCCCATTTCTGACCTCCTGCACTCTCCTTCTGCTTTCCCTTCACTGCTGTGGCCGCCAGAGCGGTTGCAGCTCTTTTACTTTCTTCTGCCTATGACTTTCCTTTGCACTCGCAGTGCGGACACTAACTAAGGTAACCCCACACTTTTGGGCTTAAACAAGAGGCGAGTGGTGGCGCCTGAAATTGGGACCTAAATTGTGTTTTATTGTATTTAATTGCCTTTGGCAGGCTACATAATGCTCAGTTTTTCAAGTGAAGTCAATTGCCATACTTGTTCCTTTGTTCGATTTCGCCATTCCAAGATGGCTGTCTTCAGTGCCTGCACCAGAGTGCTAGGCATGGTGCTGCTGGGGATGTGGGATTGGTTGCTGCCCTGATCATCTTGGCCAATGTGGAGGCCGGCAGGCTTGGCCGGCCCTCATCACAAGGCCCACTCCCAAGGCCATGTCTACTCTGTCCACCATGGTACGCTCTGCGCCCCTATATCTGCCCCTTGCCTGTGTGTGTGAATGCCCCCCCTCTCCTGCTGGTCGCCTGTGTGTGTGAATCCCCCCCTCTCCTGCTGGTTGCCTGTGTGTGTGTGAATGCCCCCCCTCTCATGCTGGTCGCCTGTGTGTGTGAATGCCCTCCCCCTCTCCCGCTAGTCGCCTGTGTGTGTGTGAAGGCCCCCCCCCCTCTCCTGCTGGTCACCTATTTGCGTGAAGGCCCCCGTAAAGTTGCTGAATGCCCCCCTCATCAGGCATTTTGTGTGCTGTTGCCCACTGACACTTGACCTTGCATTTGTGTGTTGTTGCCATTATGCAACATGTAACTGGCACCATGTATCTGCCCACTGACCCTTGACCATTAATTTGTGTGTTGTTGCCGTTATGCAACATGTAACTGGCACCATGTATCTGCCCACTGACCCTTGACCATTAATTTGTGTGTTGTTGCCGTTATGCAACATGTAACTGGCACCATGTATCTGCCCACTGACCCTTGACCATTAATTTGTGTGTTGTTGCCGTTATGCAACATGTAACTGCACCATGTATTTGTCCACTGTCTCTTGAACCTGCACCTACTGTCACCCTCACACTGGGGTCTGGCAAACTGTGTCTTCACTAGCACTCATGTAATATCTGCTGTCTGCTTCTCGTAAGCACTTATGTAACCAAGTAAGCCTTCTTAACAGTGCCACGATGCCCAGGGCAGTTGTGCGCTTTACAAATGCAAATAAATAAACTAAAGGTGCTCTTCTTTTATCAAAACAACAAAAGTAGACCCTACCACTTAAGAAAGATAACATGGAAATGAAGCCAGAGCAATGTACCCTCGGCTCAGGCTTCATCTGACCAATCTTACTCGGGTCTCTCAGGGTTTCTCCTGGAGTTTAGGTCACAGGTACAATGTCCATTCTTGGTAGTTTATCAAAGAAAACATTTCCATGTCTTTCTTTAGATTCCTCAAGGAAAAGATCAAGGGCCTGATTCATGGAAGTGTTTTATAATGGCGCAATCCCATAGGAAAACGTTCTGTGAATCAGGCCCCAAGTCTTTATAAAAAAACTGAAATGTCTCAAGCACTTTCATTGGAGAGATGATTCCCTTACTCCGTCTCCATCAATGTGGCCGCTTTCTTTCTACTGGTTTTATACAAAGAACACCTCCAAGTTCCCCTTGTTCCAGTTCTTGCTTTGCCTGATTGAACCCTCCACGTTCCCTTTTATGTGGTGCAAAGTTCCAATGATCTTGCTAAGTCTCTCCAGACGCCCCTGGCTCTCTGCCTTTCTTAGCTCTTGTGGTTGTCTCTTGTGCCTCTGTCAATGATGGTATTGTACGATTGGACCGAAAAAAGGTCTGACCGTACAATATGACCGAAAAATGCACCCACCAAAGGCTTGAACACCAAAAGTTTGAACCTTTGGTGGTAGCATTGCAGGTAAGTAAAAAAAAAAAAGACTGCGGGGCCTGCGGGGGTGTCTGTGGTATAGTGAGAGGGGTGTTGCGGGGCAAACCCTGCAGCCCCCGTAGTATGTAAGTGTGTTTGCATGAGAAAGGTACGAACTTTGGTAGTTTGCACCTTTCTCATGCGAACTTTCCGGCTGCAGCAAAATCAGCTGCGGTCGGATCACTTAGAACCGCCAATGATACACACTCAGGTTTCTAGGGCTCCCGTGACCACCCTGGATGTTATCACCCTGCGGGACTGACTGACCTGTACGTGGTTTCTTCTCCACAAGTTGGGTCACACTCTTTCTACTGATCCTATACGAAGGGTGCCTCCAAGTTCCCCTTGTTTCCATTCTTAGTGTGAGGGATTGAACCCGCCAAGTTCTCTTTTACTAATATTTTGCAAAGTTCTACTTATCTCAATAGGGATCTCCAGATCCCTTTGGCCCCCTGACTTGGCCAGCTCTTGAGGCTGTCCATTGAGTCTCCACCAATGTCCAACACTCGGATTTCTAGGACTCCCGTAACCCTCCTGGATGTTATCTCTCTGGGTGTCTGACTGACCTGTGTGTGGTGTTACTCCACTTGCTTTCCTTTCACCTTTCTTGACCTTTTCAACTCGCCTCCCTCCACCTCAGGCAACACTGGTACCTTCACGGCCAGCAGAGTGGTGTCTCAGCAGGGACGTTGCCGTTTATCCCTCTCTTCAGCGTCCTGGCCATGTCAGCGTTCAGTTTCCTTATTATGCCCGTCTCAGTACTTTCTTTGGTTCTCGCACTGAGCAGAGGATTTGTTCCTCCATCACTCCCTGTTCTCTGCATTTGTTCACGGGCCCCAGGCCCACCACGGCTGCAGCGCGGTCATGCCACCAGTAAAGGCAGTCTTTCTCCCATCTTTGCCTTTGTGATGTTGCAAATCTCAATGCCGTCCTCTCACTTCTGCGTCTCAGTCTCTTTAAAGCACCGCTAGATTTGCAATGACGCACGGCTCCGCCCCTCCAGGATGTTGTCACAATTTCTCTTCCGCCATTCAAGGTTTCGCATCTCTTTATTCTCGCCATTATTCTTCAAGGCGGCGTGCTCTTCCCCATCAGCTTCTGGGTTCATGGGGATTCCAGGATTACCTTGAGCCAAAGATATGGAAGCAATGTCAGTGTGTTTTGGAAGACAATGAACAGATATACATCAGTCTATTCTACTCCCTTATAGGCAGACAATATTTCATATAGGGAATTCCTTATGGGAATGGGACTCTGTGTCCCCTCGGGGTAGCCACTCCCAGTGAGGTCCTGCTTTCACAAACCCCTAGTGAGGGTTCTGCTTAGCAATTTCACCTCCCTAGCCTCGAAGGGGGTGGCACACCCTAAGGCAGAAGTGATGGGCTCCCCAAACTCGACACAGAGAATGTAATTTAAGAACCGTAAGCAGCCAAGTGGTTTCTGTTTTCCCTCTCTACTAAAATGTGGCTTATACTGTTTATGCTTTTATTGGGAATGCTTTGTTGCTTAGGAAGAATACCATTCCTAATGATGCGCTGTAATGCTGTATTTTGCTCTCATGAAATTGTGTATTTTTCGAAACAAAAATGTTCTCAATATCCTTAGCAAGCTGGAACACCAGAGGATGTGTGCATCTTATGAATGGAACACAAAATCATCGGAACACCTTTGACATTGTCGCCCTACAGGAAACGGGGCTACTCGACACTCCTGCATTGGATGGATATCAGATGGCAGCCCTTGCTGCAGAAAGCCATGCTAAAGGTAGGCCGTTCGCTGGCCTCTTGGTGGCAATCAGAATCTTCACTGGTTTCTCCATTGAAGCATAGGCCTCCCCAAATCGATACTTAGAACTAGTCAAGAATAGACATGGTTCCAAGCAAATTGCGCTCATCAACATCTACTGGAACCATGCGAGAATCACAGACTAGAAATTCATTGCGGACGGAGGTATGGTTCTAAATGTGATTGCTAGTAATTCTTCCATCACGACCACTATTCTAGTTGGAGACTTGACTTTACATCTCTTGCGTGACTCTTCCCGTCTTGATCATCTGACCACCACAAGGTGGTCTGTGTTAATGAGAGCAAATCTTCTGGTAATGGCAAACGGAGCTCTACCCGCGGATTGTCCGGCCCAATCTACGTGGTCCAGAGGCTTGCATAATTCCATAATCACTTTATTTACGTCGACCAGTCAACTTTTGCCCAAGCCACACGTTTGGAAGTCATCAAGCAGGCGCAGAGTGACAGCGATATGTTAGCATTAACATGGACCTGGAATTCAATCAATGATATCCTTCTTAGATCTGTGTACCCAAGTCAACTATCCATCGATGGGCAAATGCCGCATTGAAACAACTCCACGACTGCATTACTCACAATCAGCACTACTCGGAGGAATTTGTGAGTCACATGGGCGCACAGTGTGTGGCAGCTCTACAATTGTTTGTTCTACATCCAGTCAAAACTTCCAAGATGATCGACAAACAAAAACACTCCTATTTTGAAAAAGCATATCGGACAATCGTATCCGATCACTGCTTGCAAAATCGAGCCGGCAAAGTAAGGAAGAGCTGCATTAGCAACTGATTCAGGTAAGCTCAAGAATAGCCTGTGCCCTACCAATTTCCACCAGCTTCTTTACAAGATAATACATATCGCTAATGAGGAAATTGTTATTATATTTTAGATAAACACAGACAACAAACCTAAATGTGGGCTATACAATAGCAAAACTGACAACTTATTGAACACTAAGGAAGCGAATTCTTTGCTAAATCACAGCTGATGAAAGTAAGTGAAGTGAATGAAACAATCTAGTGGCATTGGGTAATGTGTATATATTTATTCTTTTTGGACATATGAATAATATGGTCATAATTTCTGTTCTCTTTAGCCAGCGTAAACACAACGAAAATACAAGACATTTTGCAATTAGGAACAAATCTAATGAGAAAGGCATATATAGTTATTGTAATCAATGTGAATGACAATGAAAAATAATTGTCCAACATTGGAACAAATGGGAAGTCCACTCAAATAGCAAAACAATGGAATTAATTGTTTGTCTTTTTAACTATTCTAAATATAATCGTTTTGGAGCGCAACAGTGGAGTACTTGTGTTTTTCTTCAGGTAAAAACACTCCAATGACCCAGAACTTCTTAATAGAAAAGCAGAATTTCACAAAGACAAAAGATCCATCATACATCTTTGTCCATCAGAAACAACGCAAGTGATGAGGCAGTTAAAAACTAAATATTGAAAGTGGGTAAGAGCTCACAGGGCTCATCTGTACCAACAAGATGGAGAGCACATGCTGGCCACGATTGCATCAAAGTCCTCGGCTGACATATGGAAATTGCTCAATGGCGCTAATTACATCACTCAGGCATCTACGCAAATCAATGGAATCACAGACCATCAGTGGCAGCAGAATTGTTCCCTTTTATGTGCCTTGCCTGAAACAACTACAACCATAACTTCTCCCACAAATCATGGTATGGAACAAAATCCCAGCAATTGTATCTTCATGTCACCAAAGAAGACATTATTAATTAGATCCAAGTCTGGCCGATCAAGCGCACCAGGGCCAGATGGACTGAGCAGCATCAGGTTCAAAGATCACCCTGAAGCCTAGGCAGCAATCTTATATGACATCTTCAGCTATGTGATCAAAACTAAGTATCTTCCATCTTCATGGCTAAAATCTGAGGTTCTACCTATTTATACAAAAGGAGATAGACAATAACCATGGAACTACAGGCCAATCACCTTACTGGATGTGCCTAGTAAAATCTTTGCACAATTCCTTCTTAGAGACTTCAACAAATGGACCAGAAAGACCTCAAGTCGTGACTACTTTCAGACAGGGTTTATTGCAGGTATGGGCACAGCTATCAACCTGATGACTATTTCAGCGACAAAAATGCAATGTGCGGCAGAACATCACCCTCTCTACCTGGCCTTTGTGGACTTTCATGCCGCATACGTCTCTGTTTCCAGAAGTATACTATTGTCTAAACTCGATAGAGGTAAGTGTCCGCCATCCATTACATCTTTGGGGAAGTTATTACACTCTCCAAGTCCGCCTAACACTTGAGGGCACTCTCTCTCTGCTTCCATTCCAACAGGACTGAAGCAGGGATGTATCCTCCCCGCGAGCCTCTTTAATTTCTTCATCGCCGACTTAAAAAACAACTTCATACATCTACTTTCTGATGCGCCTAAATTGGGTTTGGATCTCATTCCATGGTTATTCTACACAGATGACCTGGTGTTGATGTCGAAAACCGTCAAGGGTCTTCAGAGGATGTTAGATCCCTTAGGAAACTATGCGCTTGAAAACTTCCCACATATCAACTTGGCTAAAACCAAAATCATGTGTTGCTCTGCCTCTCGATCCAAGACAAGAACTTCAACTTGGACACTGCTTGACTCAATGCTGAAACTTGTACATGAGTACATTTATTTAGGAATCAACACAAATGACCAGGCATCAGATACTCCTTATTTAGCCTCAATCAAGTCCAAAATGTGTGTCGGCATCTCTCAAGCTAAAATAATCCACACCAAATATGGCAGGTTTTCATGCATGGCTTTATTCACACATTTCAATCAGAAAACAGCCCCTTACATTTTATATGGTGCAGAAACTAAGCCAGTTAAATTAGAGGGCACATTCTGGAAACAGCTCTTATGCTTACCCAAGTCAACCCCAATAGCGCTAATTAGACATGAGCAAAACAGAAAAGTGATGGCTGGAAGGTTCTGAATGAATTATAACCACAGGCATTGCTCTGGGCCACCCCCCAGACCATAGTTCTTCGCCTGCCAAGCCATTACAGAAGGGGAAAGACCATATGCAAATCAGGCTTGGCCCCACCCCAAAAGGGGCAGTCCAGCCCGAACTGCTAGGTCACATCCCTTCTGCACGAGACCACAAGCATCCCCAGACATGTTTCAGCCTTGTTGGGCGTCATCAGTGAGGAGTAGCTTGGGTCTCTAGGCCCGGCAGACTCGGGACCCACGTCTGGGCATACCCGTCCCACTCGGGGTGACTTTAGCAAAACAGAAAGGTGATGGCTGGAAGGTTTTGAATTAATCATAACCACGGGCACAACTCTGGGCAACCCTCCAGACCATCGTTTTTCAGCCTGCCAAGCCATTACAGAAGGGGAAAAACCATATGCAAATCAGGCTTGGTCCTACCCCAAAAGGGGCAGTCCAGCCCGATCTGCTAGGTCACATCCCTTCTGCACGAGACCACAAGCATCCCCAGACATGTTTCAGCCTTTTTGGGCATCATCAGTGAGGAGTAACTTGGGTCTCTAGGCCCGGCATACCCGTCTCACTCGGGATGACTTTAGCAAAACAGAAAGGTGATGGCTGGAAGATTTTGAATTAATCATAACCACGGGCAAAGCTCTGGGCAACCCTCCAGACCATCGTTTTTCAGCCTGCCAAGCCATTACAGAAGGGGAAAAACCATATGCAAATCAGGCTTGGTCCTACCCCAAAAGGGCCAGTCCAGCCCGAACTGCTAGGTCACATCCCTTCTGCACGAGACCACAAGCATCCCCAAACATGTTTCAGCCTTGTTGGGCGTCATCAGTGAAGAGTGGCTTGGGTCTCTTGGTCCGGCAGGTTCGGGAGGGTGACTAATTAGACATGAGATATGAATGTCTTCTCTGCATTGTTTGTACATTTGGAAGGTACGTATGCTTTACAGAAAATGTCTACCAAGTTCTAATACTAATCAACTTCTGCAGATCCTTGCCGATTTTGTATGGTCATCAAATTACAGATTCATTCAGGTCTGGAAAAGTACTGTCATTAACTCACTTGATGAAACGAACACATCAATTGATCTTTTGCTAGAAAACCCCTCCCTTGCCAATGAGACATTTCTGCACTATGACTGGATTAAAACACGCCAACAATGTATGACTTCCATAGACTTTAAAAAAAAAAAACTCCTTTGTTCACAAAAGATTTTGCACGGCGGTAGAAGGCTATCTAGCAAAATGTCCATCCCCTATGTTGAGAATTGAATGTTTATGGCTAAGATTACATTTATGGCCCACAAACGAGGTTCTGTCTCGTCGAAAAATTATCCCTAAAGAACTCAACTTGTGTCGTTTTTGCCAACAAACGGCTCAATCTGAAACTTTGAAGCATTTTATCTCTGAATGCCCTAACTTGAACAAGCAACGTTACTTATACTTTGAAAGACACTTCAAACACATTAAAATCTTTGTTGCAGACATTTTTTGGATATACATTTTTTTGTACTAACAAAATTGCACTAAGAATTACAGCAATTACATGTTTGCATGCATTACGACTGAGCAATGATGAATAATTCGATCTCAATGAGCTGTCTTTATCTGGAAGATGCTTCGACTTGTAATATGAATTGCGAAATGCTTCTGTTCAAACTAATTACGAAAAGAAAATTGATTTTATTCAATCACTATTGTGCATACTGCAGTGGGTGTACATTTGATTTGTTTTTCCCTTTCTTAGTTTTTTTGCATCCACTCAATTTGCACTTTTTATTGTTTTGTAGTATTATGAATATTTTGTGATGATTATTTATATGAATGATGCGAAGGATTGTATGACTTTGTACTAATGTAATTTTATCAAGTGTACTTTGATCTTATGTTTTCATGAATTGAAAGGTTGATTGCAATCAGCTGAATCAATAAAAAAATAAAAAAATAAAACTGAAGTGAAGTGGAGTGCAATGAAGACTCAGAGTCAGGCTTTCTTGATTGCTGCCTCTCTATTCTGGAACTGAGTCCAGGCAGCCTCAGGATAACTCCACCACTACTGACTTTCCGCTGCCATCTATCTTTTTTTCTGAACTGTACTTCATGAACCCTTTGGGCACTGTGGTGTTGATACATTTACTAATTTTTGGTGTGACTGGGCATGGGTGTGTGATTATAAGTGTCAATAGAACAATGTTAGTAGTAACCTTTTGAGGCTTTGCAGCTTGTTTAGGTTGCGCCTTTGCATCATGGACCCTTAGCAATTATGCAGCTTGGGGATGTTATTTCATATGTTAGTTTAATGTATTTGAGGATTTGCAGGATGCTTAAGTTGCATCCCAGAAGTATGCAACATTGGACTTGTAGATGGGACATCTGTAAAAGTGAGGAGTGGGTGTAGTATTATGAGAACAGTGCAACAAAAGTGTTTAGCTCCCTGAAATGTATCTTAGGATATGTATCCTGGGGGCACTATGTATGTCTCATCAATGGAAGACATGTTTAGAGTTTTAGGAGTCTGGATTGGGGACAAAAAAAAACAGGTTCCGAGTGTATGATGTGCTTTGATGTTCAGTAATGTTGCCCATTGTTGTTGTGTAAGGTATGTTGCGTTGCATTCCTTTGAGGTTTTGAGAATGGGTGCCAGTAGCAACCCATGGATGTTGTGTAAGGTATGTTGAGTTGCATGCCTTTGCGGTCTTCAGCATAAATGAGAGTAGTAGCCCATCGATGTTGGGGGTGAGGTGTGAGTTGCATACCTTTGAAGTAACAGGTGTGGGGCAGGGCCCTGCCTGCATGCTGTTTGTAGTACTGGTGTGGTTGGGACGCCTTCACATCCAGTTGTCAGTGTTTAGTCTTTTACAGTGTCCAGTGTGAAGAGACCGTTGGGGTTTGCTGGACGGGAGTGTCCCCCAAGTGTGATGTTAAGTATCCAGATCCAGTGGTAGATGATCTGGATAAGGATTTCAGAAGTGAGTTGGCTAGAGTTAGTGTCCCAAGTAGTGGACCTCAATTTGGGGGTGGAGAGGTAGCGCCACCATCTCAAGGTAGGTTTTCCAATGTATTATTCTTCCAATTTGTTCACACAGAGAATGCCAATCAACTTTTGGCGTTTCTTGTGAGAATGTGGCAACATTATTTATTTTCATCTGGTCGCTGGATGTTCATCTGGTGTGTGGTGAAGGGTTGAATTCCTTTTGAGAATTTGGACATCTAATGGCCCAGTTTGTTTGGCCAGCAAGCTGGGGTTTGTTTGGGTTATTCTTTTGACTGGAATCCCACCATGCGTGCCTGTTGTCAAGGTGTGTTTGTAGTGTGTTTGGGTTTGTGTATGTGTCCTGAGTGTGTGTGTGGGTTGTATGTCCCAGTTGTTCCTGGTTAGATCTGCTTGGATTGGTTGTATCCAGAGGTTATTTAGATTTCTCATTTTGGTGCAGTCGAACCATGTGCCAGTCCATATAGGGACAGTATGTGTTTGGGGGTGGCAGTCCCAAGATCCACGAGTGGAAGTGGTGGATAGTAGGTGTTTAGTGTTTTTTAAGGTCTCTGGTTGTATGTGTTTGGTGGCCCACATGGGGCAGGTAGTGCTCAGACGTGGCAGGTTTGAGGGTCTCTGGTGGCAGCGGTGGATGGAAGGTGTTTGGTATTGTTTCGTTGGTTTGGTTGGTAGTTTTGTTGGTGTGATTCTGCAGCCAGTGGGTTAGATACGCCTGTTTGAATACCCATGTCTTGTCTTTGGAATTGGGTTGAGTGCGTGTTATGCGATGTGTGGTGATGATGTGTTGAGGTATGAGTCTGGGTGTGTGGATGGAAGGGTGGTGTGTTATGATGTTTGTCCGGTTGTGTGGAAGGAAGGAAAGTGTTAGGAGTGTTCTTCCTATGATATGTTTATTCTCTTGCTAAATCCTTCTCTCTGAATGTATGGTGTGTGACTGCAGGTATGAGGTCATGAATGGAATGCCAGGAGTGTGGCTGACTGGAATGTTGAGGGTGTATGAGATTCCAACCAGGGCAGTTGGTAATGATGTAGCCTGGGTGGTGGGAGCCAGTCGGCTTCCCTATGACAATACTTCCTATCTCCTTGTGATGTAACCTGATTAAAGTAATGTGAAGATTACGGCTGACTACCTGAGTGTCCTTTACTAGTACCCTGACTTATGGACATAACAGTGAGGCAGTGAAGAATAAGTTCCCACTATTCAAAGAGGTTCTCCCCAAGAGGGCAGAACAGGGTCCAAGATTTGGGAATAGATTGGTAGCACAGACTACCACGATAAAGAAGAGTGGCCCTCAGGGGACACCCGTGGGTTAAAATGGATGGATGCACCAGGGGCCACTGGTCAGGGTTGCAAGTACTCACCGACCCTCTGCGCACTCCAGACCAAACTTCGACAGTCGAGTCCACTTGGTTCGCAGGCTCAAATCCTGCAGTTGCGTGGCTCTGCAGCTTTCAGGGGCTGTGTTCCAGGGATGATTCCGTGGTGGGACAATGGCGATTTCTCTGCTCCTGATGAATGGACCAGGCCAATTCTGCTGCAGCGAGTCTGAGGACACGGGCACTTGTGCTACCAAGCTATTCCTAATTCTTGGATCCTGCTCTGCCCTCATTGAGAGACCATCCTCGAATAGTGGGAACTTATTCTTCACTGTGTCACTCACCTTCCTGAGTCTCTACAGCCCATGAAAGAGACTCAGTTTTGACTTAACTGCACAATCGCGTGCACCAGCACTGTAAGTACCTTTGAGCTCAAGGCTCCACTCATCTTAGGTACTAGAATGCCTCTCAAGGTAGTTTTTGATTTGTGAAGGACTGCCACAGAGATATTTGCACTGTATAACCCCTTTCTTTGCGGGTTGTGTAACTGTACTAATTAATATCCCCCTTGGCCATTGGTTACTGTATACATGTTCGCTAGATTAGTGTTGTGTTGGTTTTGTTATTACTGCTGAAAAATTACGCTGTGTTTTACTTAAAAGGCCTTTAATAAATGTATCTATATTTTTAATATACACCTGACCGAGAGTAATTCGTGGTATTGTTTGCTGTGTGTGCTCATTGTGGGCTTTCGATTACCCTCAACCCTCCTGAGACCTAGTCTTGACCTCTTCCAATACAACCGTGATTGGTCTGGCTCGCCCGGAGGGTGACCCTGTTCCAAGAAACTAGGCTGGCCTTCTAAACCTCTGCCCACCAGTTCAGAGTTCAGAAATCCATTTTAATAAATTGGTGTATAGCGGTGGGATAGGATCGAAGATACCCATTGTTGCGCAATGGTAAAGGTACCCAGATTACACTTACCCAGGACACATAGGGCCTCATTACACGGATGGCGGTAGGTATTTACCGGTAGCGGTAAAATACCGGTACCAGTAAATCCTTACCGCCTTACTACGAGGTCCGTTTGCGGGTTGGGGGATTTAACGCCTGCTTTTTGCAGGCGTTAAAATCCAACCTGCTAAGGGACCTCGGAGCTAATTACGGCACCGCAAAATTGCGGTGCTGTAATTAGTGCCTTCCACATTCCAAGAGAGCCCTATGGGGCAGAAATGGGAATGGGGAAGGGCAATGGTGGAAGGGGGATTTACCGCCCCTCCAACCTTGGAATGGGGCGGTAAATCCCCTTTCCGCCAAGGCGGTGCCGGTATTTTACCGGCATGAGCCATGCCGCTAATAGCGCCATGGCTCACCGCCTACCGTGTAATGAGGCCCATAGTGACCTTAGTACTAGCGTAGCAGTAAAGGCTAACGACCTATCTTAAAACATGGAAGCAATAACTAACATAACCTTGAATGCTTCCAAGTCAGAAACACTGAGAATGATGTGTACCGAGAGAGGATTATCTTCTCAAGGTACAAAGAGTGAAATGATCCAAAGGATCATGGATTGGCAAGAGGTGCAACTCGATGCCATTAACTCGGATGAGCGTACAGAAGGTGGTGGGGCTGCTCTCACAGACAGCTCTAGCAGAGCTGTTGCTGCCATCATCCATGGAGTCCATGAAGACAGGGAGGAGGAAGAGTCCCAAGTTTTGTCTATAGTTTCTGATGCTGAAGCCATGCTTGAATTCAAGAAGCAAGAACTGTTTAAGCAGAAGGAGCTTGAGTTTAACATGGCAAAGCTGAGAGTTGAGCAAGCCGAAAAACAGAAGGGCAGGGATGACCAGTTGGAGCTGGCCAAGATTCAGGCTACAACTGGCTGCTCCGAAGGATCTGGACATGTGTCTGGGTCCTCCTCTCATCCAAGATTTCCTAAAGATCTGCTCAGTATGTATGATGAGAAGAAAGACATTATGGACTGGCTGACTGCATTTGAGTATTCATGTGAAGTCCAAGAGGTTGTGGATGCTGATAAGATTGCATGGCTGCTCAGAAGACTACCCCATTCTGGCTGCAGTGCCATTATGGAAATATCTAAGGCTGAAAGTGTAGATTTTGCAAAATTAAAACAAACTCTCATCTTAAAGTTTGGGAAGACTCCTGCTCAATATTTAAAGAGATTTAGAGAGTACAAAAAGAAAGAATTTAACACTTGGGTTTCCTATGTTACTGATTCCTTGAAAAACGTGACTGCTGGGTTGAAGGCTATAAGGTCACCACCTTTGAGGGTATGACATGTTTAGTAATGCTTGAACATATTTTTGCATCTTGTTCCCCTGAGCTTAAGCAACACTTGGCTGATTCAAAGGAGATAGATCCTAGGAAGCTGGCTAGTGCAGCAGATTTGTGGGTGTCACGCAGAGTGTCACATAAGGACAAGACTACTCCTGGTAAGCAGGAGGAGGTGAAAAAGCACAAAGATAAGGAGGGTGGGGGATCTGATAAAACGTTCACCCGAAAGAGCCGCAAAAAGAAATTCAAGGGTAAGTCTCAAGAGAATTTTCAGGGTGGTGGGAGTTATACTCCCAGACAGAACTCTGGTTATAGTAAGCCTCCTTATGTCCCAAGACCCAGTGGATCCTGTCTTGTGTGAAGGGGGACCCCAGATGTAAGGTCAAAACCTTGGGGGTTCACTCTGTGAGTCTGGCCTTCCCCTCCTATGAGGAGGAAGAGATCACAGGGACATCCTTCTCCTCAGACTCCTTCTGCAGTGGGATAGAATCTGAGGTAGTGACTAAGCTTCCCTTGGACCCTGAGGAGAATGCGTGGACTGTTGGAGTGAGTGACAGAGAATGCAGCCTGAGAGAATGTTGATGTATGAGTGGTGATCTGTCAGAGTCAGTTGGAGATGTAGACCCTTAAGAGAGGATGCCGGTGCATGTTGCCTTTAACTTATGTGAACCTGACCTTATGTACCTGATGTAACGTACAAGGAGCTTATCAAAGGAGTCACTGGTACATCCCACGATGTCAGAGTCATCATTGGCCAGAACCCATCTTTACAAATGCCTTGTCTCTCTCCAAATCTCATTTGTTTTAATAACTCTTTTCTTTCTCGCTTTCAATCTGGTTTCCACCATATGTACTCAACTGAAACTGCTCTTCTCTCAGTTCTAGACTCGCTACTCACAAACCGCTGCTCTAAACATTCCTCTATTCTCATTTTAATTGATCCTTCTGCTGCTTTTGATACTCTTGATCACTCACTTCTACTAGCCTCTCTATCTTCCTTTCTTTCTCTGGTTCTGTTCTTTCCACGTTTAAATCTTACCTATCCAATCAGACCTTTTCTGTCTCTTGGGGTGGGACAACCTTTGTCTCTCATCCTCTTGCTCGTGGTGTCCCACAAAGGTCAGTCGTAGGGCCTTTTCTTTTTCCTCTTCTCCCCTTGCTAACATTATCTCTTCTTATGGTCTATCTCACCACTTCTACGCTGATGACGCCCAGCTCTTTCTGTCTTTCTCATCCTTCTCTTCTGATATTCATACCCAGCTTTATTTGTGTTTAATGCCCATCAAATCATGGATGTCCTCTCATTACTTCACACTTAATTCCACAATAACAGAATTACTTTTTTTCCGTCTACTACTATTCCCTCTCCTATAGCTCCTTCATTTGTCTCATTTCCTCCATCATAACTTCTCTTTGTATCCACTGCTTGTAATCTGGGACTCTACTTTGATTCTGCTCTATCATTTAAACATCATATCTCTATTTCCTCTCAAGCTTGCCGCTATCATCTATTTAATATTAAAAAAGGTTCGATCATTCCTAACTTTTGGCGCAACTAAACTCCTCATATCTTCTTTAATTTTTCCGCGTCCCTTCTATTGCTCCACTGCACTCTTTGGTGTTCCTACTTCTCAACTTGTCAATGCTGCTATTCGAGTACTTTTTCGTTGGACTCCACGTGAATGAATATTATCTGCTCTTCTCACTCTGGGCTGGCTCCCCTTCCATGCACAGCTTACATTTAATGATCTTTGTTTGATATTTAAATCACTATAAGTTCTTACTCCTGACTACCTTTCTTCACTGCTCTCATTTTACACTCCCTCCCAGTCCCTTCGCTCTAACTCCCAGTTTCGACTTGTAGTTACAGCCCTTCCTTGCGCTCAATAACGCTTTTGCACACTTGCTCACCTTGCCCCCCTGCACTGGAATCTTCTTCCTCTTTCTCTATATTCGATCACCTCGTATTCTTCATTTCGCAAATCACTGAAAAAAATCTAATCCAGCAGGGCTGATCCAGCAGGGCTGATCCAGCAGGGCTGATTCCAGCAGGGCTTATCCAGCAGGGCTGATCCAGCAGGGCTGGGGCTGATCCAGCAGGGCTGATCCAGCAGGGCTGGTCCAGCAGGGCTGATCCAGCAGGGCTGATTCCAGCAGGGCTGGTCCAGCAGGGCTGATCCAGCAGGGCTGGGGCTGATCCAGCAGGTCTGATTCCAGCAGGGCTGATCCAGCAGGGCTGATTCCAGCAGGGCTGGTCCAGCAGGGCTGATCCAGCAGGGCTGATTCCAGCAGGGCTGATCCAGCAGGGCTGATTCCAGCAGGGCTGGTCCAGCAGGGCTGATCCAGCAGGGCTAATTCCAGCAGGGCTGATCCAGCAGGGCTGATTCCAGCAGGGCTGATCCAGCAGGGCTGGTCCATCCAGCAGGGCTGATCCATCCAGCAGGGCTGATCCAGCAGGGTTGATCCATCCAGCAGGGCTGATCCATCCAGCAGGGCTGATCCATCCAGCAGGGCTGATCCAGCAGGGCTGGGGCTGATCCAGCAGGGCTGGGGCTGATCCAGCAGGGCTGATCCAGCAGGGCTGGGGCTGATCCAGCAGGGCTGATCCAGCAGGGCTGGGGCTGATCCAGCAGGGCTGATCCAGCAGGGCTGATCCAGCAGGGCTGGGGCTGATCCAGCAGGGCTGATCCAGCAGGGCTGGGGCTGATCCAGCAGGGCTGATCCAGCAGGGCTGGGGCTGATCCAGCAGGGCTGATCCAGCAGGGCTGATTCCGGGCACCCAATGTCAATCTTCATTGGGTTTCACTTGTGTACCGTTTTCATATATTTTTGCTATGTCAAGCGCTTTGCATTAAAGCACTATATAAATACCAGATAAATACAAATACAGTCTGCAACGTTAAAAACTTACCCAGACACAAACCTATTTCCTCCTACAGAAGGAACCTCCATTGGCTTCCTGTGGAAGCTCGGATTCATTTCAAGACCTTGACAATAGTACACAAATGCCTATATGGTCAAGCACCCGGCTACCTTAAAGACTATGTCAAGGAACCTTGCTCGGCTAGATTCAGTAGATCGAGTGATGGGGTCTGTTTATCTGTCCGTAGGAGTGAGCGTGCTAGAGGCATGGGCAGATCTCTTGACATCCAAGCTGCCACCCTATGGAACAAACTTCCTAAAATCTTTTGTACCGAAAACAATCTACTGAAATTCAGGAAAGGGGTGAAACTATTGTTTTTGGATAAACTCATCACCTGCGTCTCCCCCCACCCCCTGTTTCCTCGTCTCTTCTTTCCCTTAGTCTTTGTTTCTCTGCGCCCTGATGCCTGCAGGCTCTGGCGTATTACAAATTGACAAAGACAAATCATGCCCTCGGAAGGAATAAACTTTGAAAGGCAAAGAGACTTGGGCACGGAAGGCCCTGATGCTAATGATTGAACTGTATCCTCCTGCTTCTGAAACCAGAGACTGTGCTAAGCTCGAGTGTACCGCATTGTCCTGTGCTGGAAACGTGGGGAAGGGAGGCCACCGGCCTGAGCATCCTGACATATTGTTTTGGGAACAGATAAGATAGTGTGTGGGGGCTGAACCGTAGCTGGGTGCGCTCTAGCCATCAGCTTTTATTGGGTGCTTTGCTGTATCGACAGCACTTGGAGGTATTCCACTTAACCTTTTCTTCCAAAATCTACAGTAATTGTGTTTGTGCTTTCATCTTGCGCATTAACCCCTTGAGTATGAGTTCCCCTATGTCATGCAAATATACACAGGGGGCCTCATTACGACCCAGGCGTTAAGGGGTTAACAGCGCCGTAAAAGGTTGCAGCGCCGTTAACCCCTTGACACCTAATTACGAGGTCCCTTTGCGGGTCCCGACCTTAACAGCTGTTTTTTACCAGCCGTTAAGGATTGGACCCGCAAAGGGACAATGGAGGTAATTGCGGTACCGCAATTTGCAGTACCGTAATTAGCGCCTTCCCCATTCCCATTGAGCCCTATGGGGACAAAAATGGGAATGGGGAAGGGCCAATGGTGAATGGGGAATTACCGCCCCGCCAACCTTGGAATGGGGCGGTAATTCCGCCATCCACCCTGGCGCAATCGGTAAAATACCGGCATCAACCATGGCGCTAATAGCACCATGGTTAACGCCTGAGCTGTAATGACCCCCAAGGTCTAACATATTTGGCCCATTAGTTTAATATCTTGAGGACGGCCGACACGTGTTTCAACACTTGGTCGTCCTCTAGCCTGTTAATTACATGTGAACGGTTCACAATAAAAAACACTTTTTTCAAAAAGCTAATAATTACAGCATTATATTACATTTTGAAAAAACACAAATGTTCAGAAAATTATTCAGAGAAATGTGACATACCAATTATGGGCAGGGCGTTGGAGAATAGAGAAAAAAGCCAACATGGAATGTCATTAGAGTTAACACTTGATATATCCTTTACTTAACATCACTGCAATCGATCCCATCAAATGGTGTTCGTTATCTCCTGCTCCTTAATCCTAGTTATGTGAGTGAAGGTGGGTTCATGTACCATTGGGATTCGTTCAAGACACCCCACTAAGTCCACGCGAGGTCGTGTTTCACTGTGATTTGTGCCCATATTATCATCAAAGAAAGTAATCCTAATTGTGTGCTAATTTAAATGTCTGGACGTTAAATGACAGTGTCCCCAGTGATATGCCTTTACTATATTATCACCCATGTTCTATGTTACAACGTAGACACTTGCCCAGTAAGGATGGATATCTTACCAACTGTATTATGGGTTGGAATATCTGTTGGTACAATAAGATTAGGACTTAATATTCTCATATGAGCATACGTAATTCACTTGCCACATGTTCGAGTTTGGTCACTTACCCACCTGTTCTGGTGATCAAACAAACTGTGTTACTAGTTAATACAAAGGTCCATCTACTCATTTTCCTTCCGTATATTATGTTCTTATAGCCGTACATTAGATAGTGCTTTAGGTTCTGATCTCTGGGCACTAATATTTGTTATCTGTAACTATAGATATAAGAACATAATATATCTTGGACATGAGGTTCTATTTAGAAGCTAGAAGCATTGGGACTTGAGCTCTAGGCCTTTGGGCATTAGGTTCTACTCAGTAGCTAGATGCATTGGGACTTGAGCTCTAGACATTCAGATCTTGGGCAGTAGGGTCTACTCGGAATCTAGAGGCATTGGGACTTGATCTCTAGACATTCAGATCTCAGACATTAGGTTCTACTTGGAGGCTAGAGGCATTGGGACTTGAGCTGCAGCCATTTGGATAGTGGACCGTTAAAAAAACAGGTTCCGAGTGTATGATGTGCTTTGATGTTCAGTAATGTTGCCCATTGTTGTTGTGTAAGGTATGTTGCGTTGCATGCCTTTGAGGTTTTGAGAATGGGTGCCAGTAGCAACCCATGGATGTTGTGTAAGGTATGTTGAGTTGCATGTCAGTGTTTAGTCTTTTACAGTGTCCAGTGTGAAGAGACCGTTGGGGTTTGCTGGACGGGAGTGTCTCCCAAGTGTGATGTTAAATATCCAGATCCAGTGGTAGATGATTTGGATAAGGATTTCAGAAGTGAGTTGGCTAGAGTTAGTGTCCCAGGTAGTGGACCTCAGTTTGGGGGTGGAGAGGTAGCGCCATCATCTCAAGGTAGGTTTTCCAATGTATTATTCTTCCAATTTGTTCACACAGAGAATGCCAATCAACTTTTGGCGTTTCTTGTGAGAATGTGGCAACATTATTTATTTTCATCTGGTCGCTGGATGTTCATCTGGTGTGTGGTGAAGGGTTGAATTCCTTTTGAGGATTTAGACATCTGATGGCCCAGTTTGTTTGGCCAGCAAGCTGTGGTTTGCTTGGGTTATTCTTTCGAATGGAATCCCACCATGCGTGGCTGTTGTCAAGGTGTGTTTGTAGTGTGTTTCGGTTTGTGTATGTGTCCTGAGTGTGTGTGGGGGTTGTATGTCCCAGTTGTTCCTGGTTAGATCTTCTTGGATTGGTTGTATCCAAGGGTTATTTAGATTTCTCATTTTGGTGCAGTCGGACCATGTGCCAGTCCATATGGGGACAGTATGTGTTTGGGGGTGGCAGTCCCAAGAACCACGAGTGGAAGTGGTGGATAGAAGGTGTTTTGTGTTTTTTAAGGTCTCTGGTTGTGTGTGTGTTTGGTGGCCCACGTGGGGCAGGTAGTGCTCAGATGTGGCAGGTGTGAGGGTCTCTGGTGGCAGCGGTGGATGGAAGGTGTTTGGTATTGGTTTGGTTGGTAGTTTTGTTGGTGTGGTTCTGTAGCCAGTGGGTTAGATACGCCTGTTTGAATAACCATGTCTTGTCTTTGGAATTGGGTTGAGTGTGTGTTATGTGATGTGCGGTGATGATGTGTTGAGGTATGAGTCTGGGTGTGTGGATGGAAGGGTGGTGTGTTATGATGTTTGTCCGGTTGTGTGGAAGGAAGGGAAGTGTTAGGAGTGGTCTTCCTATGATATGTTTATTCTCTTGCTAAATCCTTCTCTCTGAATGTATGGTGTGTGACTGCAGGTATGAGGTCATGAATGGAATGCCAGGAGTGTGACTGACTGGAATGTTGAGGGTGTATGAGATTCCAACTAGGGCAGTTGGTAATGATGTAGCCTGGGTGGTGGGAGCCAGTCGGCTTCCCTATGACAATACTTCCTATCTCCTTGTGATGTAACCTGATTAAAGTAATGTGAAGATTACGGCTGACTACCTGAGTGTCCTTTACTAGTACCCTGACTTATGGACATAACAGTGAGGCAGTGAAGAATAAGTTCCCACTATTCAAGGAGGTTCTCCCCAAGAGGGCAGAACAGGGTCCAAGATTTGGGAATAGATTGGTAGCACAGACTACCACGATAAAGAAGAGTGGCCCTCAGGGGACACCCGTGGGTTAAAATGGATGGATGCACCAGGGGCAACTGGTCAGGGTTGCAAGTACTCACCGACCCTCTGCGCACTCCGGACCAAACTTCAACAGTCGAGTCCACTTGGTTCGCAGGCTCAAATCCTGCAGTTGCGTGGCTCTGCAGCTTTCAGGGGCTGCGTTCCAGGGATGATTCCGTGGTGGGACAATGGCGATTTCTCTGCTCCTGATGAATGGACCAGGCCAATTCTGCTGCAGCGAGTCTGAGGACACGGGCACTTGTGCTACCGAGCTATTCCGAATTCTTGGATCCTGCTCTGCCCTCATTGAGAGACCATCCTCGAATAGTGGGAACTTATTCTTCACTGTGTCACTCACCTTCCTGAGTCGCTACAGCCCTTGAAAGAGACTCAGTTTTGACTTAACTGCACAATCGCGTGCACCAGCACTGTAAGTACCTTTGAGCTCAAGGCTCCACTCATCTTAGGTACTAGACTGCCTCTCAAGGTAGTTTTTGATTTGTGAAGGACTGCCACAGAGATATTTGCACTGTATAACCCCTTTCTTTGCGGGTTGTGTAACTGTACTAATTAATATCCCTCTTGGCCATTGGTTACTGTATATATGTTCGCTAGATTAGTGTTGTGTTGGTTTTGTTATTACTGCTGAAAAATTACGCTGTGTTTTACTTAAAAGGCCTTTAATAAATGTATCTATATTTTTAATATACACCTGACCGAGAGTAATTTGTGGTATTGTTTGCTGTGTGTGCTCATTGTGGGCTTTCGATTACCCTCAACCTTCCTGAGACCTAGTCTTGACCTCTTCCAATACAACCGTGATTGGTCTGGCTCGCCCGGAGGGTGACCCTGTTCCAAGAAACTAGGCTGGCCTTCTGAACCTCTGCCAACCAGTTCAGAGTTCAGAAATCCATTTTAATAAATTGGTGTATAGTGGTGGGATAGGATCGAAGATACCCATTGTTGCGCAACGGTAAAGGTACCCAGATTACACTTACCCAGGACACATAGTGACCTTAGTAGTAGCATAGCAGTAAAGGCTAACGACCTATCTTAAAACATGGATGCAATAACCAACATAACCTTGAATGCTTCCAAGTCAGAAACACTGAGAATGATGTGTACCGAGAGAGGATTATCTTCTCAAGGTACAAAGAGTGAAATGATCCAAAGGATCATGGATTGACAAGAGGTGCAATTCGATGCCATTAACTCGGATGAGCGTACAGAAGGTGGTGGGGCTGCTCTCACTGACTGCTCTAGCAGAGCTGTTGCTGCCATCATCCATGGAGTCCATGAAGACAGGGAGGAGGAAGAGTCCCAAGTTTTGTCTATAGGTTCTGATGCTGAAGCCATGCTTGAATTCAAGAAGCAAGAACTGTTTAAGCAGAAGGAGCTTGAGTTTAACATGGCAAAGCTGAGAGTTGAGCAAGCCGAAAAACAGAAGGGCAGGGATGACCAGTTGGAGCTGGCCAAGATTCAGGCTACAACTGGCTGCTCCAAGGGATCTGGACATGTGTCTGGGTCCTCCTCTCATCCAAGATTTCCTAAAGTTCTGCTCAGTATGTATGATGAGAAGAAAGACATTATGGACTGGCTGACTGCATTTGAGTATTCCTGTGAAGTCCAAGAGGTTGTGGATGCTGAAAAGATTGCATGGCTGCTCAGAAGACTACCCCATTCTGGCTGCAGTGCCATGATGGAAATATCTAAGGCTGAAAGTGTAGATTTTGCAAAATTAAAACAACTCTCATCTTAAAGTTTGGGAAGACATTTAAAGAGATTTAGAGAGTACAAAAAGAAAGAATTTAACACTTGGGTTTCCTATGTTACTGATTCCTTGAAAAACGTGACTGCTGGGTTGAAGGCTATAAGGTCACCACCTTTGAGGGTATGACATGTTTAGTCATGCTTGAACATATTTTTGCATCTTGTTCCCCTGAGCTTAAGCAACACTTGGCTGATTCAAAGGAGATAGATCCTAGGAAGCTGGCTAGTGCAGCAGATTTGTAGGTGTCACGCAGAGTGTCACATAAGGACAAGACTACTCCTGGTAAGCAGGAGGAGGTGAAAAAGCATAAAGATAAGGAGGGTGGGGGGTCTGATAAAACGTTCTCCGGAAAGAGCCGCAAAAAGAAATTCAAGGGTAAGTCTCAAGAGAATGTTCAGGGTGGTGGGAGGTATACCCCCAGACAGAACTCTGGTTATAGTAAGCCTCCTTATGTCCCAAGACCCAGTGGATCCTGTCTTGTGTGAAGGGGTACCCCAGATGTAAGGTCAAAACCTTGGGGGTTCACTCTGTGAGTCTGGCCTTCCCCTCCTATGAGGAGGAAGAGATCACAGGGACATCCTTCTCCTCAGACTCCTTCTGCAGTGGGATAGAATCTGAGGTAGTGACTAAGCTTCCCTTGGACCCTGAGGAGAATGCGTGGACTGTTGGAGTGAGTGACAGAGAATGCAGCCTGAGAGAATGTTGATGTATGAGTGGTGATCTGTCAGAGTCAGTTGGAGATGTAGACCCTTAAGAGAGGATGCCGGTGCATGTTGCCTTTAACTTATGTGAACCTGACCTTATGTACCTGATGTAACGTACAAGGAGCTTATTAAAGGAGTCACTGGTGCATCCCTCGATGTCAGAGTCATCATTGGCCAGGACCCATCTTTACAAATGCCTTGTCTCTCTCCAAATCTCATTTGTTTTTAATAACTCTTTTCTTTCTCGCTTTCAATCTGGTTTCCACCATATGTACTCAACTGAAACTGCTCTTCTCTCAGTTCTAGACTCGCTACTCACAAACCGCTGCTCTAAACATTCCTCTATTCTCATTTTAATTGATCCTTCTGCTGCTTTTGATACTCTTGATCACTCACTTCTACTAGCCTCTCTATCTTCCTTTCTTTCTCTGGTTCTGTTCTTTCCACGTTTAAATCTTACCTATCCCATCAGACGTTTTCTGTCTCTTGGGGTGGGACAACCTCTGTCTCTCATCCTCTTGCTCGTGGTGTCCCACAAAGGTCAGTCGTAGGGCCTTTTCTTTTTCCTCTTTTCCTCTTGCTAACATTATCTCTTCTTATGGTCTATCTCACCACTTCTACGCTGATGACGCCCAGCTCTTTCTGTCTTTCTCATCCTTCTCTTCTGATATTCATACCCAGCTTTATGTGTGTTTAATGCCCATCAAATCATGGATGTCCTCTCATTACTTCACACTTAATTCCACAATAACAGAATTACTTTTTTTCCGTCTACTACTATTCCCTCTCCTATAGCTCCTTCATTTGTCTCATTTCCTCCATCATAACTTCTCTTTGTATCCACTGCTTGTAATCTGGGACTCTACTTTGATTCTGCTCTATCATTTAAACATCATATCTCTATTTCCTCTCAAGCTTGCCGCTATCATCTATTTAATATTAAAAAAGGTTCGATCATTCCTAACTTTTGGCGCAACTAAACTCCTCATATCTTCTTTAATTTTTCCGCGTCCCTTCTATTGCTCCACTGCACTCTTTGGTGTTCCTACTTCTCAACTTGTCAATGCTGCTATTCGAGTACTTTTTCGTTGGACTCCACGTGAATGAATATTATCTGCTCTTCTCACTCTGGCCTGGCTCCCCTTCCATGCACAGCTTACATTTAATGATCTTTGTTTGGTATTTAAATCACCATAAGTTCTTACTCCGGACTACCTTTCTTCACTGGTCTCATTTTACACTCCCTCCCAGTCCCTTCGCTCTAACTCCCAGTTTCGACTTGTAGTTACAGCCCTTCCTTGCGCTCAATAACGCTTTTGCACACTTGCTCACCTTGCCCCCCTGCACTCGAATCTTCTTCCTCTTTCTCTATATTCGATCACCTCGTATTCTTCATTTCGCAAATCACTGAAAAAAATCTAATCCAGCAGGGCTGATCCAGCAGGGCTGATCCATCCAGCAGGGCTGATCCAGCAGGGCTGATCCAGCAGGGCTGGTCCATCCAGCAGGGCTGATCCAGCAGGGCTGATCCAGCAGGGCTGGTCCATCCAGCAGGGCTCATCCAGCAGGGCTCATCCAGCAGGGCTCATCCAGCAGGGCTGATCCATCCAGCAGGGCTGATCCAGCAGGGCTGGGGCTGATCCAGCAGGGCTGATCCAGCAGGGCTGATCCATCCAGCAGGGCTGATCCAGCAGGGCTGATCCATCCAGCAGGGCTGATCCAGCAGGGCTGATCCATCCAGCAGGGCTGATCCATCCAGCAGGGCTGATCCATCCAGCAGGGCTGATCCAGCAGGGCTGGGGCTGATCCAGCAGGGCTGATCCAGCAGGGCTGGGGCTGCTCCAGCAGGGCTGGGGCTGATCCAGCAGGGCTGATCCAGCAGGGCTGGGGCTGATCCAGCAGGGCTGATCCAGCAGGGCTGGGGCTGATCCAGCAGGGCTGATCCAGCAGGGCTGGGGCTGATCCAGCAGGGCTGGGGCTGATCCAGCAGGGCTGATCCAGCAGGGCTGGGGCTGATCCAGCAGGGCTGATTCCAGCAGGGCTGATCCAGCAGGGCTGGGGCTGATCCAGCAGGGCTGATCCAGCAGGGCTGGGGCTGCTCCAGCAGGGCTGGGGCTGATCCAGCAGGGCTGATCCAGCAGGGCTGGGGCTGATCCAGCAGGTCTGATTCCAGCAGGGCTGATCCAGCAGGGCTGATTCCAGCAGGGCTGGTCCAGCAGGGCTGATCCAGCAGGGCTGATTCCAGCAGGGCTGATCCAGCAGGGCTGATTCCAGCAGGGCTGGTCCAGCAGGGCTGATCCAGCAGGGCTAATTCCAGCAGGGCTGATCCAGCAGGGCTGATTCCAGCAGGGCTGGTCCATCCAGCAGAGCTGGTCCATCCAGCAGGGCTGATCCATCCAGCAGGGCTGATCCAGCAGGGTTGATCCATCCAGCAGGGCTGATCCATCCAGCAGGGCTGATCCATCCAGCAGGGCTGATCCAGCAGGGCTGGGGCTGATCCAGCAGGGCTGGGGCTGATCCAGCAGGGCTGATCCAGCAGGGCTGGGGCTGATCCAGCAGGGCTGATCCAGCAGGGCTGGGGCTGATCCAGCAGGGCTGATCCAGCAGGGCTGATCCAGCAGGGCTGGGGCTGATCCAGCAGGGCTGATCCAGCAGGGCTGGGGCTGATCCAGCAGGGCTGATCCAGCAGGGCTGGGGCTGATCCAGCAGGGCTGATCCAGCAGGGCTGATTCCGGGCACCCAATGTCAATCTTCATTGGGTTTCACTTGTGTACCGTTTTCATATATTTTTGCTATGTCAAGCGCTTTGCATTAAAGCACTATATAAATACCAGATAAATACAAATACAGTCTGCAACGTTAAAAACTTACCCAGACACAAACCTATTTCCTCCTACAGAAGGAACCTCCATTGGCTTCCTGTGGAAGCTCGGATTCATTTCAAGACCTTGACAATAGTACACAAATGCCTATATGGTCAAGCACCCGGCTACCTTAAAGACTATGTCAAGGAACCTTGCTCGGCTAGATTCAGTAGATCGAGTGATGGGGTCTGTTTATCTGTCCGTAGGAGTGAGCGTGCTAGAGGCATGGGCAGATCTCTTGACATCCAAGCTGCCACCCTATGGAACAAACTTCCTAAAATCTTTTGTACCGAAAACAATCTACTGAAATTCAGGAAAGGGGTGAAACTATTGTTTTTGGATAAACTCATCACCTGCGTCTCCCCCCACCCCCTGTTTCCTCGTCTCTTCTTTCCCTTAGTCTTTGTTTCTCTGCGCCCTGATGCCTGCAGGCTCTGGCGTATTACAAATTGACAAAGACAAATCATGCCCTCGGAAGGAATAAACTTTGAAAGGCAAAGAGACTTGGGCACGGAAGGCCCTGATGCTAATGATTGAACTGTATCCTCCTGCTTCTGAAACCAGAGACTGTGCTAAGCTCGAGTGTACCGCCTTGTCCTGTGCTGGAAACGTGGGGAAGGGAGGCCACCGGCCTGAGCATCCTGACATATTGTTTTGGGAACAGATAAGATAGTGTGTGGGGGCTGAACCGTAGCTGGGTGCGCTCTAGCCATCAGCTTTTATTGGGTGCTTTGCTGTATCGACAGCACTTGGAGGTATTACCCTCAACCTTTTCTTCCAAAATCTACAGTAATTGTGTTTGTGCTTTCATCTTGCGCATTAACCCCTTGAGTATGAGTTCCCCTATGTCATGCAAATATACACAGGGGGCCTCATTACGACCCAGGCGTTAAGGGGTTAACGGCGCCGTAAAAGGTTTCAGCGCCGTTAACCCCTTGACACCTAATTACGAGGTCCCTTTGCGGGTCCTGACCTTAACAGCTGTTTTTTACCAGCCGTTAAGGATTGGACCCGCAAAGGGACAATGGAGGTAATTACGGTACCGCAATTTGCAGTACCGTAATTAGCGCCTTCCCCATTCCCATTGAGCCCTATGGGGACAAAAATGGGAATGGGGAAGGGCCAATGGTGAATGGGGAATTACCGCCCCGCCAACCTTGGAATGGGGCGGTAATTCCGCCATCCACCATGGCGCAATCGGTAAAATACCGGCATCAACCATGGCGCTAATAGCACCATGGTTAACGCCTGAGCCATAATGACCCCCAAGGTCTAACATATTTGGCCCATTAGTTTAATATCTTGAGGACGGCCAACACGTGTTTCAACACTTGGTCGTCCTCTAGCCTGTTAATTACATGTGAACGGTTCACAATAAAAAACACTTTTTTCAAAAAGCTAATAATTACAGCATTATATTACAGTTTGAAAAAACACAAATGTTCAGAAAATTATTCAGAGAAATGTGACATACCAATTATGGGCAGGGCGTTGGAGAATAGAGAAAAAAGCCAACATGGAATGTCATTAGAGTTAACACTTGATGTATCCTTTACTTAACATCACTGCAATCGATCCCATCAAATGGTGCTCGTTATCTCCTGCTCCTTAATCCTAGTTATGTGAGTGAAAGTGGGTTCATGTACCATTGGGATTCGGTCAAGACACCCCACTAAGGCCACGCCAGGTCGTGTTTCACTGTGATTTGTGCCCATATTATCATCAAAGAAAGTAATCCTAATTGTGTGCTAAGTTAAATGTCTGGACGTTAAATGACAGTGTCCCCAGTGATATGCCTTTACTATATTATCACCCATGTTCTATGTTACAACGTAGACACTTGCCCAGTAAGGATGGATATCTTACCAACTATATTATGGGTTGGAATATCTGTTGGTACAATAAGAATAGGACTTAATATTCTCATATGAGCATACGTAATTCACTTGCCACATGTTGGAGTTTGGTCACTTACCCACCTGTTCTGGTGATCAAACAAACTGTGTTACTAGTTAATACAAAGGTCCATCTACTCATTTTCCTTCCGTATATTATGTTCTTAAAGCTGTACATTAGATAGTGTTTTAGGTTCTGATCTCTGGGCACTAATATTTGTTATCTGTAACTATAGATATAAGAACATAATATATCTTGGACATGAGGTTCTATTTAGAAGCTAGGAGCATTGGGACTTGACCTCTAGGCCTTTGGTTCTTGGGCATTAGGTTCTACTCAGTAGCTAGAGCTATTGGAACTTGAACCTTAGGCAATTGGATCTTGGTCCTAGGTTCTACTCAGAAGCTAGAGCTATTGGGACTTGAGCTGCAGGCAATTGGATGTTGGGTCTTAGATTGTACCTGGTAGCTAGGGGCATTGGGATTGGAGCTGTTTGCAATGTGATCTTGGAATTTAGGTTCTACTTGGAGGCTAGAGGCATTGGGACTTGAGCTCTAGACATTCAGATCTCGGGCATTAGGTTCTACTTGGAGGCTAGAGCCATTGGGACTTGAGCTCTAGACATTCAAATCTCGGGCATTAGGTTCTACTTGGAGGCTAGAGGCATTGGGACTTGAGCTGCAGGCATTTGGATAGTGGACCGTAGGTTCTACTTGGATGCTAGAGGCATTGGGACTTCAGCTCTAGACATTCAGATCTCGGACAGTATAGTCTACTCGGAGTCTAGAGGTATTGGGACTTGAGCTGCAGCCATTTGGATAGTGGACCGTAGGTTCTCATTGGATGCTAGAGGCATTGGGACTTGAGCTCTAGGCATTCAGATCTCGGGCATTAGGTTCTACTTGGAGGCTAGAGGCACTGGGACTTGAGCTCTAGACATTCAGATCTTGGGCATTAGGTTCTACTCGGAGGCTAGAAGAATTAGACTCTAGGCATTCAGAACTTGGTAATTAGGTTTTGCTCAGGGGCTAGGGGCATTGGGACTTGAGCGGTTGCCAATTGAATCTTGGAAACCTCTTTTTCACCTATTTCCTTACTCCTCCATTATGACACCATTTTCCCTAGTGATTCATACCCGATAGGCATTCATCTAGCACTTCCTGTATACAATTAAAGCTGCTTAACTGGAAAGTCATGCAATGTGAGGTTTATCCTTTCCACACAGACACACGTGGGATTCTCGTCACTGTCTCAGAGTAACCCAACAGTGCTGCCGTGACAGTGATGTGTGCCACATGAGAGTGTCAGTTCACTGGGGTGGTTGCATGCAGGGGCAGCACACCTTTAGATTTTTACTTATTACAAAGAGTATATGTCCAATGTGCAGTGGCAAGGTTTGCAACCAGTGCGCCGTGTCAATGTTTGGATCTCCTATAGGATTGTGGTGCAGCGTTGTGCACAGTGTGCATTGTGATTATGTTACGGTTCACCACAGATTCAGATTTTTTTGTCTCATGGGTGCCAACGGGTAAAAAGAATGTAATGGTGTTTCCAACCATCTGACTGGTACCTGGCATGATGACAAGCATTGCCACCTGGGTAAATGAAAAGTCCTACCCACACTAGGCATAGCTTCAGTACCACCCATCCTTTGGGGTGCTGGGGAATCCCTTATCACAAGGGTAGGGGGAAAGAGGTCACCTGCTATATAACCACTTGTACTCAGGCTAGAACCAGCAGCAGTTGGCTCCAGGATGGGAAGGGACAGCCCCCTTTAACACCTCACCAGAATATAACGTGATATCAGCAGCGACAGCCCGGAGAGGGAGATCATGGACTGTTTGCTTGGTCATTTCAGTTCAGGGTAATGACCGACACACAGTAGAGGGGTCAGACAACAACATGTAATTGACAAAGTGAATGCTTTGGGGATATATCAAGCTGGCCTTGGCGGCAGCCTGCGGGTAATCAAGTGGGGGCTGGGGGTGTATCAGGGTCAGGTGAGTGAATAGGAGAGGGGTCAGTCTGGTTGGGCATGCCACTGAAACAGATTCTCGGCACAGGATTGTTGGAGCTCATCTCCAACACATTTGCTGCTCACTTCATCCACACAAAAAAAGGATGACAACTGTGTGGATGCTGCTTGCTATGTCTTTTGTGCATAGTTACTGTGCAAATCTGCAGAGCAGGGCAACATGCCATGTGAAACCTGGCCCTCTGTGGTTAGTCTGGCGCCTTCCGTAAACATGCATTAGTAATCCTGTGGCAGTTAGTTGGGCTTGCACGATTGTCTATCTCCTAGACACATTTGAATAAGAACAACTCACAAGATTGTGACATCATATTTAATTCCATAGTTTATTTACCCCCCCCCCCCCCACAGCATCCCAGACTCGCAGGCATGAGTCCCAGAAGGTCATTACACAGACACACACTCCTAATTGGCAGCCATGGTGTTCTTGATCCAGGTGGTGTAATTGCAGACCTTGGTGTAGACGCCGGGGTAATTCCTCATAGCACATCCATTCCCCCAGGAGACGACGCCCTGGAGTTGCCCATTGCAGACCACGGGGCCACCGGAGTCACCCTGGAGG